>NC_133366.1:38026948-38188374 GCF_049309525.1 Garra rufa | reverse complement strand
ATATATATATATATATATATACACACATAATTCGGGAGAAAGTTAAGAGTATTATATTAAAACAAGGCTTTTCAAAGGTTGTTATGCACAATATATAAATGTATGTTACAAGATATACAAGGGTTTAAGTCACAACGATCATTACGAATACATCCAAGCATTCTACACCATACCTTTGGCTTGAAGATTAGTTTAAACGACGAAGTACACAAATAATAACAACTAAAACTGGAAAGGAACCTGTTCAGACACAAAGAAGTCGCTATTTTAATGTGACGGAGAAAAAAAGAGAATATTCAAGTTTTATGTTTGTACACTTTGATAAAAAGTGTGAATATAACCCCCAAGTTGAGTGATATTGAATTCCGACAACACTCTGAGCATAAAAAAAAGAGCAGGTAATACGATAAACTGGATTTTTTTCAAGTTTGTCATTCCACATGTGCAAGTCAGTACTTATAAAAAACGAAAGAACAAAAAAAATGCTACAACTCGTACATCAAGCCACAATCTCTGATCTCGTTTGGATCGGAGGTAAAAAGAAGGGCTTGAAAAGTGGCAGGACAAAAGCATCCTCCGCTCCGCTTCACTGCGCAACTTCCTCGGCGGTGGAGTCTACCTGTAGCCAGGAGAGGTGAAAAGACGGCTTCTTTTGCACCTTCTCGTGCGAGTTCTGTTTTTCCTGATTCACTCGCTGTCGGTCTCCAGCTCGGTGTCGGACCACTCTACGGGCTGCAGCCGGCCGCTCTGTTGGGCGTACTCGATCACTGCTTTGTAGCAGAAGTAGTACTGGTCCCACGTTTGGATGCTGAAGGCTCGCTGCGTCCGCATGCGACGCACCGTCTGCTTAATGTCCACTGTCCCGATGTCCTCCAGACGAGAGAGACAAATGTCTAAAGTACAAAACGTGCCTGAGGGTGAAGGAAAAAAGAGAAAACTTGTAAGACATGCTGTAGTGCAGTTAAGAAATGAAATTATTTTTCCTGATAATTTACTCACCCCAGGTAATCCAAGTTATTAATGTATTTCTTTTGTCAATTAAGGAAATTAAGGTTTTTGAGGGAAAACATTCCTGGATTTTTCTCCATATAATAGACTTCAATGAGGATCAATGGGTTGAAGGAACAAATTGCAGTTTCAAAGCAGCTTCAAAGGGACTGTTTTTCTCAAAATCCATAATTTCTTTTCGACTGAAGAAAGAAAGACCTGAACATCTTGGATGGCATTGGGTGAGTAAATTATCAGGAAATTTTAAAAAAGTGACGTATTGTCAAGTATGGGGACCCATACTCGAAATTGGCCCTCTGTATTTAACCCATCCAAGTGCACACACACAACAGGGAGGAGTGAACACACACACACACACACACACACACACACACACACACACACACACACACACACACACACACACACACACACACACACACACACACGTTGGGTTTACATGTTTTATGGGGACATTCCATAGGCGTAATGGTTTTTATACTGTACAAACCGTACTTTCTATCGCCCTACACCTACCCTACACCTAAACCTAGCCCTCACAGGAGATTGTGCATACTTTTACTTCATCAAAAAAACTCATTGTGCATGATTTATAAGCCTGTTTCCTCATGGGGACCTGAGAAATGTCCCCACAAGGTCAAAATCTACTGGTATTCCTATCCTTGTGGGGACATTTGGTCCCACAACGTGATGAATACCAGGTACACACACACACACACACACACACACACAGTGAACACACACACACACAGTGAACACACACACACACACAGTGAACACACACACACACAGTGAACACACACACACACAGTGAACACACACACAGTGAACACACACCGGAGCAGAGGGCAGCCATTGCTCCAGCGCCCGGGGAGCAACTGGGGGTTCAGTGCCTTGCTCAAGGGCACTTCAGTTATGGTATTGAAGGTGGAAAGAGCGCTGTTCATTCACAATTCCCACCTTCAATTCAACCAAAACACCTGCTGGGAATCGAAGCCCAACTCTCTCACCATTAGGCCACAGCTGCCCCCATAAATCTGGAGTGGATTAATCTTTTATGGCATAAACTGACCTGTTCGGCCGATGCCTGCACTGCAGTGCACCACTACTGGGGGGCCTCCTGGGGGTCCCGTCCAATCAGGATACAGTGTTCGTAATGAGGAGTCTTGTCTCTGTTTCACGTGCGCCCTGAAATCCAGCATGGCCGACGCTGACTTCGGAACACCAAAATCTGGCCAGCTCATGTAGAGATAATGGGACACTTCCCTACATTCCCCTGTCTGAAAGAGATGTATGCCTTTAACTACACAATAAGTATGTGATGGAAATGTGTAAGCGAAATGTGGACCAGACTTTATGTTGATAGTCAAAATACCTGGCTAAGTGTATGGTAGCCTGATTCCGCCACTGAATGGATAATAAAAAAGGGTTATTTTATCTCACAATTCTGAATTTTTTCTCAGAATTGCATGACACAAACAAGCAATTCTGACCTTTTTTTCAGAATTGTGTGATATAAACTTACAAAATTTAAGTTTGTACACAATACAGACTTTTTTCTCACAACTGCAAGTTTATATCTTCCAATTCTGACTTTTTTTCTTGCATTTGCAAGTTTATATCTCACAATTCTGACTTAACTCGCAGTTGTGTGTTATAAATTCAGAATTGCAAGATATAAACTCACAATTCTGAGAAAAAAAAATCAATTGCAAGATATATTACTGGGGTCTTCTTTTTTCTCGCAAATATATCTCGCAATTCTAACAAAAAAAGTCAGAATTGTGAGATGAAAAGTCACAATTTCCATTTTTTATTGTTTATTGAGTGGTGGAAACAGGTTTCCATACTAAGTGAGACTAAGTTCAATGTCAAATTTCTATGGCAGAGTCAGTGCTCATGGAAACAAAATAAAAATATATGGGCAAGAAAAGATAAAAACAGAGACAGAGGCTGACCTGAGTGTTGAAGAGCTCCAGGTGTGACAGCTTAAAGTCCTGAAACATCTCAATATGGACATTTCTCACCAAAAAGTACCCATAATCCTCAGTGCGGCCAGCCTCTAATGGCCAGTACTGTCCGCATTTCACTCGGCCTCGCTCTACGACTCTGAAACAGAGATAGACAGAAGATCACAAATCATTATACTGGTCTCCTTTGTCAGACATGAAACTTCATTTTAAATATATAGATAAAAATATATATATAAATTCAATGCATAAAGAACAAAGAACAGACATTGTATTAAGAAAATTATGCATCTGCATACATTAAAAATTGCAAAGCTGCAATAACAAACATTGAGTCACAATAATTGGAACTGTTTATTATGATGCAATTTGTAATTTGTTATTTTTGAGCTCATTTACAATTTGTTCAATTAAATACAAATTTTTTTTTTTTTTAAATTGAAGACATATTTGACAGATACCAATCAAAGGTTTAGGGTCAGTAAGATTTTTTTTGCAAGAAGCCATTTTGGGTGCATCAAGGCTGCATTTATATGGTAATACAGTATACTGTAAAACTGTAAAATATTACAAATAAAACAAATTATTTCTATGAGGCAAAGTTGGACTTTCAACACTCATTACTCAAGTCTTCAGTGTCACATGATCCTTCAGAAATCATTCTAATATGCTGACTTGGTGTTATTAATATTGTATTATCAACAGTTGTATTATCAGCTGTAATATTAATAGTTCAGCTGCTTAATATTTTTGTAGATAACTGTGATACTGCATGGTCATGGAATTTCTGGATTCTTTGATAAACAGAAAGAACTGCATTTATATTAAAAATCTTTTTTAACAATGTAAAAGTAAAAAAAAAAGCTGTCACTTTTGAACAATTTCATGCACCCTTGCAGAAAAAGCATTAACTCATTTAAAAGAAAAAAACTTATCTACCCCAAACTTTAAAATGGTATTATTTTTAGTTTTTAGTTGAAGCCCTATATTACTCTAAATCTTGTTAAAGCATCATTAAAACATTCCTTAGGGGAAAAGCAACATAACTTTTTTACAGAAGGAAACTAACCTTGTAGTCATAACAATTATTAAAACCATTTGCTCCCACACCATTCGCCAAAAGTCTCCAAATGTTTTTGGCAAAGGCCCTGAAACAACCCAAAACATTTACATTTACACACATAGACTGACATTCGTACCATGCATGTATGTGTACTTCACAGCACAATGTTTAGTTTAAAAAAAAAAACAAAGAGTCTCACCCTGAGTAGCGATGTAAGCATTACTCCTCTTGTAACCATCCATGAAACTTGCATTTATGTAGTCAGACGTCTGAAAGCAAACAATCAATTTTGTGTCAATGAACCAGTACTGAATCAACCTACAATTTTTTATGTAACTGAAATAAAATTAAATAAAAATATGTGTTGAAAAAAACTTAAAATTTAAAATTTAATAAAAAATTTCATTTGAATTGAAGTACTAAAATTACTAAACCTAAAACTGAAATACAAACAAATTAAAGTTACATAAAAAAATAATAATAAAAATGACAAAAGCACATAAAATTAGTAAAAGCAAAAAACAAAAGAAAAATTAAACTGAAAAACATAAAAATAGCCAATTCAAATAATCGGCTATATTAAATGCTATAATAGTAAATAAATAAATAAGAAACATTAAATAACACTGCATTGAAAAATGCAAATCATAAAGATCATAAAGGAAAACGGGCATTGCTCTGACCTCATCATCTTCACTGTTGAGCGGACAGAGTCGAACACGTGATTGGTCAAGACAAAGGACATCACTGTAGCGATTCTTTATCTGGTTAGAGACTTTCCTGTCAGAATAAGCATCATATTTATATAAGCAAACATTCTTTTATCCATAAATATATCATCTTTACAGCCATTTCTTAAAATGGAACTTACTTCGAGTAGTCAAAGGTTCCAGCAGGAGGTTCTTTGCGGATCTCCTCGTACTCCTGATAAATGCCCTTCTTCTTTTTACGTTTGACATGCTGCACCAGATCCTGCACACTCATCCCACCTGGCTCAGCCACATGCACTGACAACACAGCTGTTTCCGTTGTCGTTCCCGGTAACCAGCTCATATCCTGGGCAGGGCCGTGATGAAGAGGCGGCGGCCTTGATTTCAGCGGGAGGGGTGGAACACCATCTCCATCTACTTCCTCTTCCAGAAACTCTACATCCTGTTGGCTGTCCTCAGCGCCATTGCCATCCTGCCTACTGTCGTCCAAACATGCATCTTCCATACCCATAGTCCCGCCAACTCCTGGTACTATGGCACCAGCTGTGTGTTTATGATGCAGGGGCGTATCTGGGGGTGTGTCCGACTGTGGTGGTGGCTGCCGGCCACGGCCGTTGACGACATTGGCGTTGGACCCCGAGATTGCCCCTGAACCTGGCAGAACAGAGCCATTCCAATGCGCATGTCCTGCTGTCCTGTGGTTCTGTAGGTTGGCATTGCCGTCATCCAGTATAGGGCAGTTTGAGTTCAGTCCATCACCCAAGAGGGTGGCCCCTGAAGTATTGGCAGTTAAGGGGTCTGCTGAAGTGTTCTGGCCATGCTCCATGGAGTAGGAGCGCAGCAGACTGCCCAAGCAGTCCGCAGTGACGTAGGGAGAGTTATTGGGGTGGTTGGGACTGGAGTTGACACAGGATTGGATCCAGGCAATGTGGCTATACTGTGACGAGCCACCCAAATGTTCTGGAAGAGAGCTGACGGGTATGTGATTGACCAGTTCGTGGGCTTTAACAGTGCACACCTGAAAGCAAACAAGCAATCAGATTCAAAGAATTATCACTAAAAATAATAACTGTAGCATTGTCCACTTTAAAAAGTTTTGTATTTGCATATACAGAGCTTGAGACATACCCTCTCTCTCAGTTTCTCTCTCACAAACAGACGAAGTACCGCAAACGGTGCTCTGAACCACAGCGGAGACGACACAATAAAGACACATTTCAGACGAGCAGGGAAAGCCCCCTAAATCACATACAAAAAAACAGTAAGCACAACACACAAAAGACTGTGCCAATCCTATTCACAGACCCACCTATTAAACAAACCATCTGAAAAAAATCAAGAACATATATGACCATTTGTGAGTTTGGGGTTGGGATTTTTAAAATTGTTTCGCATAGGTCCCATTTATTTGATCAAAACTACTGTAAAATCAGTAATATTGTGAAATATTATAATTTAGCTGCAAGCAGCGATTACTGGGGTTCAGGGAGGTGCACAACAATTTTCATGTTCATGTTTTTGTCCTGCAGCCTCAGGTTGAGCTTTTACACAAGTGTTCTGAGTTTGGCAAAGATATCTCATTCCGTTCAGGAGTTTTTGGCATTTTACTAAAAGTGGTCCTTTCTGCACTGGTTTGGTTTCAATCGGGTGAAAAACCTAAGACTAGGATCTGTGCACGCTTCTGTGATCAGTAGTAAAATATCCAAAAATCCAAAATATCCAAAAATTGAGCGTGAGCCAAGGATTCCAACAACATAAGACACTTGAACCTGCGACTGACAGTTTCAGAGTTAAGAGCGCTATCTTACTTTTGAACGCTGTAGCGCCCCCAATTGGGGCGAGCCTTGGTGACGTTTTCGGCGGTGTGAGTACTACCATCCCTCCAAGTTTCAAATCTTTACGACTTATGGTTTGGTCTGCACAATCAGTTTTATGTGGCGATCGCTGATCCGTGAACATTCTAACCATAACCAGAGCCGGCCCTCCCTATAGGCGAACTAAGCGGCTGCTTAGGGCCCCGCCGCCACTAGGGGGCCCCCACTAGTGATCCAAGTCATTACGTTGCAAAGCGCGTGGCTGTCACTAACCAAGTTTCCATCCAGTTTTCGAACTTTTTTGTTAATCGACAAAGAGAATATGCGTAAAATAAACCTGCGAAATTTGCTGTCCAACCGGCCTTTTACCGATAAAATGGTGTGCATAATGACCTCATCCCTAAAAAAAAAAGAAACCGTGACATAAGATTTGGTGTATCGCAAAAAAAAAAAAAAAAATTGCCCTTGAGCTGTTTCCATACATAATTTCGCCTATATTGCGTAAATTATATAGGCTAGTAGCCTGTTCTTTATCCATTTGAAACAAAACCTAATACTAAATGTAAGTGTCAAGAGGTATTTTTTTTTTTACTTTGTTAGACTATTTACTTGATCATCAACAATAATCATAAAAAGGAGCAGTTGTATTTCTATCATTTTTTCTGATTAACTTTTAAATAGGAATGTTAATTTCGATTATTTCTCCTGACAACCGACGGTCATTTTTAACCGTTAACCGACAAGGTTATGTTAAAGTACAATTAAATGAAATTTTAATTAATACGCGGCTGTGACCCATAAAAAATACCTAAATTTGTTTTCCATGGATTAATTTTATACACGCAAAAAGCAGCATAAACAACAGAATGTGAGGATTCACATGGTCACGCACCTGCAGCGATTCTGCAAATGGAGGAAAACATTATAAAGCTATATAAAAGAAACAAATAGATATGCAAAATATATTTTTCTAAATAAATAATGAATTAACAAAACGAAAAAAAACGTGAAACAATTAGTAGCCTATATCAACCTATGCAGAATTTAGTTTCTTTTTTCTGATGCGCTTTTGAGAAAGCGGCATCCTTTTTGTTTTCTTTTTTACAAAAGCAGACTGTTTGTTTTTAATGTGAATGTGCATAAATAAAATAAATATTTAGAATAGTTTGGAATAATGTCTTACTACTCTTATATGACCACAAACGAAGGAGTAGGCTATTGTAAGTTTCTTCCACTTTTATAAGGGGGAAAAAAATCAAGTGAGCGTGCTGGCGCCTCCTGCGCGCAGTTAAGCATTAGGCTACTAACTGGATCGACAACGCGGCTTCATTGTCAAAATAAAATACAGTCAAACATATTGAAAAACATGCTGTTTTATTTCCTCTCATTTTAGGACAAATCATTTAAATTTAATGGAACGATACTCATAACACAAGAACAAAAATATAAGAAGCTACTAACAAGCCAAAACGAGTTAATTTAAAATGTTGTACTTATCATTCCAATATCCACATAAAACAAGATTTTCAGAACAAAATGAATACATTTTAACTTGCAACGTAGCCTACTAAAGGAACATTAAATTAAGATATGCATGTTTGAGAGGTAACTTGTCAGTTTAATCAAATGAATATGATTTATGCGTTTTTTGAACTGGAAAACGGTGCTTTAACATTAGCAACACGAACAGGGACGCTGCCTCACATTTATTTGCCTCTCTACAAAAAGTGTTTCCAAACAGATTTTTGTGACATTTGAAGTATGGATTAAGAATTAATGTTCTAAAGTTAAACGAAAAAAGATTGTTTTGACACATAAGAAATTTAATCGACAAGGCATTTCCATCAGCTATGTCGAAAGCGCAAATTCCGAAGCTTTACATGTTTTTTTGTTTTTTTTTTTGTTTGTTTTTTTTCCCACAAAAAAAATCTTTGGATGGAAACCTGGCTACTGGCAATACTCGATTTTTTTGCATGCTTTTGCAAGGCAGGGCCCCAAAATTATCCTGCTTAGGGCCCCCAGATGAACAGGGCCGGCCCTGACCATAACAATAGGGTTTCAGCGATACCCGCTTGAACTAGGGCTGCACGATAAATCAAAATGAAATCACAATCGCGATTAAGCAAAAGCTGAGCTTGCCATGCACATCTTGTCAGGTAAGCACGGTTCTGTGATCAGTAGTAAATCTTTGTCCAAAGGCCAGAGGGCGCTCTCGCACAGAAACTCCAAATACACCCTGAAGAAGAAATCCTGGAAATCACGATCGCTGCAGCTGAATAACAGTGCTTTCATTGATTCAGTGCGATTAATTAGCACAACTACGACAACATATGGTTTATCTGAATTTTCCTTATAATAAAGCAATGCAATATAATAATGCAATGCCGTTATCACTGCTTAGAATGAGGCATACAACATATTTCATAGTATTCTGTGTAAGAAGCCACATCATCTCACAGAAGAATTTTTTTCTAAAACACTCGACTAAAGTTATGATGTGAGTTTGGAGTTAAAACATGTTATTAAATGTGGTTTTTCACATGCTTTCAGATGTAGCAGCATTTACTATACACAGAGCCGTTCATTACCATGTGATTAAATCTGCAATAATGAATGCGATAGAGCCATAGTTCACTGACAAGCTACGCAACCTGTTGTAAGTGCTGCTCCATATAAAAGCATGTGCTGGAGATTCACTACTGATTTCAGAACCGGCTTTACTGACTCAATGCACATGACAATCGTCTTTGATTATATATATATCTCTGATTGCATTCGTCTGAAAGAAGAAAGTCATACCTAGGATGGATCGAGGGTGAGTAAATCATGGGGTAATTTTCATTTTTAGGTAAACTATCCCTAATAGCAGGTTCATCCTTCTTTTGCGACTCTAGAAGCTTCAACTGTTTCAGAAAGATACTAGACGCTGGGGATTTGCTCCCATTCAGACCCGAAAGCATCAGTGAGGATAGGCAGTGAAGATGAGTGATGGGATCTGGCTCACAGTCTGCAGTACAATTCATCCCAAAGGTATTCAGTGAGGTTCAGGTCTGGGCTTTGTGCAGGCCAGACAAGTTCTTTCACATGAAACTCAGTAAATAATCTCTCTGGATTTTGCTTTGTGCACAGGGGCATTGTAATGCTGGAACAAAAAGTGTTTCTTTCTACAAAAATGTTTGTCTAAGGAGGACTATAGCTATGTGCTTAATTTTATGCACCTGTTATGGGTGCAGCTAAAAATAGTCAAATCGGGGATGCACACATACTATTCATCAATTCTGGACAAAACAAAGAGACTTGGTATTATGCACTCTCAGAATTATCCATGTAAGGTCAATGGTCTCCCTAGATAGCAGAACTTTACAAAAATTTTCAAGAAATTCTAAGAACTAGTCATTACTTTCTTTGCTCCACCACTGCAATTTTATCCAATCAGAGGATTTTTTTAATCAAACAGATATTTTTCAAGTGCAAGATTTAAAATGAATAAACTAAAACACTGTAAATATACTTAAAATAATCATTTTCCACAGTTTACTAATTTAACACAAAAAAGAATAACATGTCATCTTCAACCATTACAGTACAGTTCAATAATTTGGGGTAGTTTGAATCATTTCAGCCATGATGCATTAAATTAATCAAAAGTGAGAGAAAGACATTTACACTATTACAAAACATGTTTAAGTGCTGCCTTTCCATTGAACTTTCCATTATTCCATTATTCCATTATTCTAAGAATCCCAAAAAAAACAATTGTATCAGTTTCCACAAAAATATAAAGTAGCATAACTGTTGTCAATATTAATAATATAACCTTGAGCACCAAATCAGCATTTTAGAATAATTTCTGGGGATCATGTGACACTGAAAACTAGGGATGCACCGATATGAATCGGCCGATCATGCTTGCGCGTTTTGTCAGTAAAGCCGGTTCTGTAATCAGCGGTAAATGCCATCAGGTGCGTGATTTCACGTTGAGCCGTATATACTACACACCGCCGTTGTTTACCGACGAGCTGCGCAAATCAATGTTCATTATCAGTGTGAATGTGCGCAGCTCGTCAGTGAACAACGGCTGTGTGTAGTATATACGGCTCAACGTGAAATCACGCACCTGATGGCATTAACCGGCTTTACTGACAAAACGCGCAAGTGATCGGCCGATTCATATCGGTGCATCCCTACTGAAAACTGCAATAATGCCTGCTGAAAGGTTTAAGAACCTTAAATATTACATTAATGTAAAATATACAATAAAATGGCTATATCGGTTAAGTACATGAACAAAAGTCACATGGTTTAAAGTACACACAGCAAAATTATTAACTTTTTTCCTTAATATATAAACTTTTTTTTTACTGAACTCAGAGATTAACAACACCTTAACACTTTTGACAGCTGCAAGACATGCAAAGTGTGAGAAACAAATGTAATAACACAATCTTTAAAAGATTCAACCAGTCAAAAGTTTTTGGACGGTAGTAATTTTAATGTTTTAATGTTTTAATTTTAATGTCTTTTGCTCACCAAGCCTGCAATTATTTGATTCAAAATACAGCAAAAGCAGTAATATTGTAAAATATTTTTACCATTTAAAACAGCTGCTTTCTATTTGAATATATTTTAAAATGTAATTTATTCCTGTGATCAAAGCTGAATTTTCAGCATCATTACTGCAGTCTTTAGTGTCACATGATTCTAGAAATCATTCTAATATGCTGATTTGCTGTTCAAGAAACATCTTTTATTTAAAAAAAAAACACATTAAAAATCTTACTGTTCCAAACGTTTTTACTGGAAGTGTATATTTATAGTTTAAAAAGAAATTACTGGTAGTGTATATTTTATAATATTCAATATATCAGCCAACCCTACTAGTATGTGATTGAACATTACTAAAGCTCCAGTTCTCCACAAATTACAAGTATAACAGCAAAATACAGATGACAGATGAAAAGCTTCCTATATATCAAAAGAGCAAATCCAAACCCCACTGAGTCCTGTTAATGCCATATGAACAAACTGTGAAACAGACAGATGGTCTTGACAGCATAAAAAAACACTTACTTTAAGCAGATTCAAAATCTTGACGCAAAGCTCATAGTCAAAGTTGGCATATGTGGAATTAGTCATATCATAGATGAAAATGAGCCCATCTCTCTGTGTCTGAACACTGGGGGGAGAGAAAGATGATTTAGATGAAAATGCAGAGCTATTAACCATATTAAATTTGATCAGACTTATGGATGTGGTCTACTTTACCTCTCAATGGCCTTGTCCAGCTGATATATAATGGCCTGAAGAACGGCCTTATGGGTAGTGAGGTCTGGCCGATGGAGACGTGCTGTAAAAAGTGCCAAAGCTGCACCTTTTGCATCACGGCCGGGCTATACACACAGAAGCCAAATTAATGCATACACCACTTGTAAAAACATGCACAGCTTATATGCAAAAACAGTAAATTTATCCAACCAGTTAAAACCAGTCAGATGTAATAGAAAAGCTACATCATTCTTTAGATCATTGGAAGAATTCTCTCACATGCTCACTGCTTTGAAAACTAAGATGTGATGAATACACCAGAACTGCCTACTACACAAACACTTGAGCAAACTCTGTATACAGCATGGCCGTGGATGAAAAATGGCTGAAACAAACAGTAAGGTCCAGACTAAACAAAGATCATGGAACTGCTCTGTGTGTGATGTGTGAGATCAGAGATTAAATATCCTTAGCAGTCACTAGCAATGATGGTGGCCTTTATTTTCCTTTTTATTTACAGGAACTGTAAATATGAATGATTTCGCTGATGCGCTGGTTTTGGTTTGCATAATCTGAAAGTGATTAAAAATTCTTGTGTCCAAATTCTTGTAGCTGTGGTTTGCTCAAATTTGGGTTACTCACTGAAAGTTTCTAGTTTTGCTGTCTTTGCAAAAGCATACATTACAGTTCAAGCGTTTGGGGTCGGTAAGACAGTGTAATGTTTTTTACAGAAGTCTCTTATGCTCACCAAGGCTGCATTTACTTGATTAAAAATACACATAAAAAGTACAGTTATAAAAGTAATATAATATCATAACAATTTAAAATAATAATTTTCCTATTTAAATATATTACAAAATGTAATTTACTCCTTTGATGGCAAAGCTGAATTTTCAGAATCATTACTCTAGTCACAAGATCCTTCAGAAATCATTCTAATATATGGCCCCATGAGTTCTGTACTGCAGAAAAAGCTGATTGAATTGTGGAATCCAGTCATAAAAATGGAATTCACTGAATATCATGGAATTTGCCAAATTTTTTATATATATTTATTTCGGAATAAATCAAAAGTAGGTCAGTACACTTAAATCAAAACACGATATGGACTAGCGTCTGCAAATATTAAGCCGCAAAAAATTAACATTTCATTTTGTTTTTTATAAAATATTATAGTTATATCAAGAAACTTGAGGTTTTTACAGCAACTTGTCAAAATAAAAGTTTGGTTTCACTTGAAGAAACTATAACAGAAATATACTACTTTATGTAATGATTTTTTTTTTAACCAGAGAAAATTATTTACCAGAATTTATTTAGCAAAAAATGTATTTAAAAAAACATGTAATTACAATAATTTATTTTTATTCAAAATAAAAAATCAATTAATTAGAGATGCTTTGGATTATTAAAATGTAATGAAACTATTAAAATGAAATCCAGAAAATTAATGGAAAAAGCTGAATTTGGTAAAAAAAAAATTCATAGGGCCTTAAAAAATTTATTTTTGTTAAACTTTTAATAAATTGCTGTTAAATTGTGCAAGTTTCATGATTTCAATTAATTAGACATGTGCCTTGATTAATATTTGTAATTTATCCATTAAAACAGAGTATACAAAAATGAAAAATAAAAAAATTAACAATTTCATAGGGCCCTACTAATATGCTATTGTGCTGCCCAAGAAACATTTCTTCTTATTATCGATGTCGAAAACAGCTGTATTGCTTAATAGCTCATGGAAACCGAATACATTTTCAGGATCTGTAGATCTTTGAAAATTCAAATAAACATGATTTATTTAAAATAGAAATCTTTTGTAATATTTCACACATTGTTACTGTCACTTTTGATCAATTCAGTATGTCCCTATGAAATAAAAGTATTTATTTCTTTAAACAAATTCCCAAAATGACCGCAAACTTTTGAATGGTTGTGTTATAACAGCACTTTTAAACAGTGAGCCAATTCAAAAGTGATACTCTACGTTAGAAAAGGAATGAACACTGATTAAAAAGCTCACCACACTCATGCAAATATAAGTAATGCACTATTTGATTACATTTCAAACCGTTTTTAATATTCGACTGAGAAAACCAGTCTGACCATTCCCACCTTCAAAATCATTCCATCTCCAATCTGTACAACTAACATGTTCCAGCAAACTGGTAACAGCGTCCAAAAAGCTGACCTGGATATCAGTAATGTTCACACGCATTATGTTCATCTGAAACTGTACTTACCAGAACTGTGAATTTCCCACTGAGTAACTCGCTTCTTAAAGGCTCCTCATTTGGGTTAATATTGTAGATGCCTTCCTTTATTCTGGTGTTCTGTAGACACACACAAGCAAGCATTAAAATGTAAACAGACTCTCTCATACAGTATACTGAATTTTATTATCTTTCCAACATCAACCACAAACTTTTCACATTAGAAACTCTACCTTGTAAGCTTGGAAGAGGTCTATGGCTCTGGAGACATCAAACTTTCTTGCCATGAGGAACTTAACCGCTGTCATCTGACTGATGAGATCTGCATTTTGAGACTGTTCCCGACACCTCAGCTCAGCCAGGAACTCCTCCACCGCCTGGCAACACACACAAACATAAATTTTATCAGAAGGTTTACTCTATCCAATAGGGAGAAAGCATGTTTAATGGCAGTTACACATCTCACTCTCTGCATTTATTTTTTTATTTTTGTATATTTATTGTAATGCATGTTGTACTTTATAGTGTTGATTGGGTCTGGCTGCTGTTACTAGTGATAAACCAATGTATCAACCTCAGTTGGCAATTTAAGATCATCTGCATTGCCAGTAAACATGCAAAGTTTGGCTGATTAGCATGACACCATTTGGCTGCAAATAACATCTACATTTTCTATTGACAGACGTTCATAAGTCAGTCTTTATTCTGGCAAAGCACATGGAGAAGAATGGAAATGCCGAATAGATTGCTTTCTTCAGGTATTATAATAGAAATGTTAGCTCTCCCTTGTGTAAAATCAAAAATCTATCACTGGCCTTGTTGATAAATACTCTGCTTTTAGCTTTAGCGAATTTTGAGTGGATCTTACACTGCCAGTCAAAAAAGTCTCTTCTGCTCATCAAGTCTGCATTCATTTGATCCAAAGTACAGCAAAAACATAGATTATTTTAATAATATTTCTACTATTTAAAATAACTGTTTTCTATTTGAATATATTTTAAAATGTAATTTATTCCTGTCATCACAAGCTAAATCTTTAGCAGCCGTTATCTGAAATAAAAAGCTTTTGTAACAATATGCACTATACCATTTAAAAGCTTGATTTCTGAAAGATCAGACTAGGGTAATGATGCTAAAAATTCAGCTTTAAAATCATGGGAATAAATTATATTTTAAAATATATTCAAATAGAAAGCAGATCTTTTTAATTGTAAAAAATATCTACAATGTTACTGATTTTGTTGTACTTTGAATCAAATAAATGCAGGCTTGGTGTGCAGAAGACACTTCTTTAAAAAAAAAAAAAATCTTTTGACTGGTAGTGAATGTAGGGCTGCAAGATTAAATGATTCACATTGCTTGGCTCAAAAAAATACAAATCACAATTTTTATCGTGATTACAGTCATTTAACTTACTCTCACAAAGGTACAAATCAAGAGTATGTCAACTCGCACAGACTTAGGTCGCAGCAAACGGCACAAATGACCGCGTAAAATAAAACCGACTGGTTGTATTATGCTATTACTTGAGCAGAATATCTCGATAGAGTTCGGACAAACTTACATGTTTACCAGTGATTTCAGCTCATCTGTGATTTTTCTGTAATGTAGAGAGAGCATGGTTGCCAGGTTGAGTAAATTAAGTAAACCACTTGGCAGAAAATGTATTGATTTAAATGAAAAGCTTGTTTCAGGATAAATAACAAGTAGGCAAATAGCGCAGAGGATTATGTTTAATAAATAGAGGGAAGTAGAAATCATTATCATGATTAAAATATGATGTATTGTGCAGCCTTATACTTGATCATTTCAGTGTACACTATTGTTAAAAGATTTGGGGTCAGTTTTTTTTTTTTTAAGAAATTAATACTTTTATTGAGCATGGATACAAATTAATGTGACAGTAAAGACGTTTTATTAAAGTGACAGTAAAGACATTTATGTTACAAAAGATTTCTGTTTTAAAAAAAATGCTGTACTTTTGAACTTTCTATTCTTCTGAGAATACTTAAACAATGCATCACAGTTTCCACAAAAAGCTGCAAAAATGTTTTCGACATTGATAACTTTCTTGTGAAGCAAAATAGTATATAATAATGGTTTCTGAAGGATCAGGTAACACTGAATAATGGAGTAATGATGCTGAAAATTCAGCTTTGCATCACAGTAATAAGTTACATTTTAAAATATTTCAAAACATGAATTGCTTGAGAATATGAATGTTTCACATTATTGTTTTACCGCATTTGCAATCAAACAAATGCAGCCCTGGTGAAAAATTAAAAAGCTAATTAAATCCTTAATGTAGTGCATACATTTATATCTCAAATGTAACAATCAAAGTCTGTTTGACTGTGTCACACATAGACTATATTAACATTACAATTAGCAATCCCACTATATTTCCAGCCAATTAATCCTACATTGGTTGAGAGCTAATGCAATGCACCAGTCGAACTACAGCTGATATACCTGACTTTCCAAAGGGTTTCCAAAAGCAAAACTGAGCCACTTTTGGAGTACCCTAAGATGCCATCACTCAATCAAATGCATGTGCACAAACAGGATAATCTGACAGCTGAAAAGAGAGATGGATCATGCTGACAGACGTTATGCTACACTCATATTACACCGTTTCCTCAACGAGTCAGAACAAATGGCACCTCCAATACTAGATGAGTGTTCTCACGGTGAGACAGACAGAACTGAGAACTGTCTCACATTTTCCAGCACTGGAGCACATCAAACACCCGGCTCGCTGCGTTAACAAACAGCGACATGGAGATTCATATATCCCACACATGACAGGGTAGCGATGCAGATGCAGATTTGTTATAACAGCTTTTATTTAATGAAGACATGCTGCAATAACATTAATGTGAGCGGACTAGACAGACCGCGAGTCACATTCACGTTTTATGTCAATCTAATGTTACTTATTGCAAGACAGCTGCTGTTTAATCCAATACACCTAAGAGTCATTTTACAATGCTGTATATCAGTTTCCTAAATTTCTACAACCATCTCGGTCAATAAATATTTATTAAACCGTTATAAACGTGTATTATCCTGGAGAGCGTCGCTAGCTCGCTAACACGGCTAGCATTTACCTCAGCTACCTCAAAAACAGCCACAGGCCCGCGATTCGCATTAACATCCTTGTTAATAACAATTATTAACTGTGTTATGTGACATATCATCTTAATACATGCTACAAATGAGCTGGTGGCGGCTCAGCACGAAACGCCAAAGAATCTACGAAGGGCTTAGTGGAAATATTTAGGTATCTTACCACCTCCTCTTGAGTTGTCAGGGCTTCCGCCATCTTGAAGCCTGAGCAGCAACGTCTACGGGCGCGCCCTCTCTACTGTCGGGAACGCGCTGCTAATGCCTGTCAGAGCGGCGTGCATCAGGATTGCGCGCATGCGCAGTAATGTTGTAAAACACATGCTTGGAAGTTACCACACAAATTATTTATGAATTTTATGATGTTGAAACGGAAAGAATAGACTCGGGAAGTATTTTTTCAAGATAGGTGCTCGGAATCTGTGGAAATGTATTTATATAGCAACTATCAACTGGACTAACTTAAGTTTGTTAGCTCGCTTGCCCAGACTGTGCACCAGTTGGCCGGTTAGCTCAGTTGGTTAGAGCGTGGTGCTAATAACGCCAAGGTCGCGGGTTCGATCCCCGTACTGGCCACATATATTTATGAATTTGTAGTTATGATTTCACACGTGATAAGCAATACCAATCTTATGTCTAGACGTGCAGTTCTGTTCAACAACGTGACTAGCACTTTAATTACCTGTTTCACACCCATTTAAAGAGATAGTTCACCCCAAAATTAAAATTTCGTTATTTACTCGCCCTCATGTTGTCCCAAACCTGTATGAGGTTCTTGTGTTGAACACAGAAAAAATATGTATTTTGAAGAATTTAAAGAACCAAACAAATGTTGGTCCCCATTGACACTGATAGTAGGAAAAGAAATACTATGGAAGGCAATGGGGAACATCAACTGTTTGATTACCAGCATTCTTCAAATTATCTTTGTTTGTATTCATAAGAAAGAAACTCATACAGGTTTGGAATGGCATGAGGGTGAGTAAATAATGACAAAATTTATATTTTTGGGTGAACTATTCCTTTGTCTTCATATATAGGGCACAACAGGGCTGAAGGCACACCCTAAGAAAAAAAAATGCTTTTCACTGTGCCCAAAGTGTATGATTGCAGAAAAATATATATGTTTGTATTGAACATTTATGGAGCAACAGATTTTGTGTGAAAATAAATCATACAAGTTGTTTATTTTGTGTAAAAATCTTATAAATATATGAGGTGTTAAGGGGGGCCTTTTACCCCACACACAGCATAAAAGGCACACAGTATTAATACTTTAGCTAAAAAATGTTTTAATAATGTTTGAGTTAATACTTGTTTAAAACAATCACTTTAGCAAACTTTGTACTATTTTCTGCTTATTTGATAAATAAAAGAATTAATTATTGTTCAATAAATATACTGTCATTTAAAAATGTTTAAATAAGACATATACTTTAAAAATATAGAAACAAAATCATTTTAAAATGTAAACATTCTCAAAGCATTGAAGGAGGGCCCATAGTAATTTATTATAGATTTACAGTTGTAACAACAAATGATATTTTATTATATGATATGATTAATGGCATATTTTTGAATATGATGGTTTCTTTCTAAACATGGTGATTATCTTTAAGATGGAAACCCAACATAATATATGATATTTACCATCTGAAACTAATAATGTTGTCAACAAATAGAAAAGTCAGCCTTCTATTAGTTACCATGTTAATTATTGTGCCTTTTTAGCCCCAACAGCAGGGGTGCTTTTTACTGCTTTTTACTTTACTTTACTACCATACTTTTACATTTTCTTTTGTTATTTAAAAACTGCTGCTTAATTATCTTCAACAAAACTGAACCTCATTAAGACCTTTGTCTTAAAATATATTCAAGAATTTTAAAGGAGTAGTTCACTTTCAGAACAAAAATGTACATGTAATGTACTCACCCCTTGTCATCCAAGATGTTCATGTCTTTCTTTCTTCAGTCGTAAGGAAATCATGTTTTTTGAGGAAAACATTTCAGGACTTTTCTCCATATAATGGACTTCTATGGTGCCCCGAGTTTGAACTTCCAAAATGCAGCTTCAAATGGTTCTATACTATACTATACTATACTATACTATATACTTTTTAACCTCAAATGCTCGTCTTGTCTAGCTCTGTGTGTACTCTGTGTAGAGATTAAAAAGTATATAAATTGTAAATGTTTTTAGAAAATAACTGATTGTTTCGCTAGATAAGACCCTTCTTCCCCGGCTGGGATCATTTAGAGCCCTTTGAAGCTGCATTTAAACTGCATTTTGGAAGTTCAAACTCGGGGGCACAATAGAAGTCCATTATATGGAGAGAAATCCTGAAGTGTTTTTTTAAAAAACTTCCTTTTTTTACGACTGAAGAAAGAAAAACATGATTGGATGACAAGGGGGTGAGTACATTATCTGTAAATTTTTGTTCTGAAAGTGAACTACTCCTTTAAATCTACAACATTTTTTAAAAACATCAAAAATTAGATCAAGTAAGTACAGAACTGACTTTGCACTGCTGCATCAAGGATCACACAAAATTGCACAAGTATCTTGAAAAGCGGATGTTTTGGAAAGTCCTACAGCACATTTTTCTGCCATCTAGTTTTTTTTAGAGGAAAATAATTTTTAAAAAATAAAATAAACTTTTACCCCAAGGCGCCTTTAGCCCCACCGTACCCTACTCTAACATTTCTTTAAAAAAAAAAAAAAAAAAAGGAATTCCATATTTTTATGTTTTTTGTTTTATTTATATTATAATACAAAAAAGAACAAAAAGTCTCCAGTGGTATGGGAATCTGATACACGATCCTCTTTTTCCTCTGCAGTGCCGAAGTTCATTTTTGTTTAGAAGTCTTCTTGGATTTCCTTAAAAAAGGATTATGTCTGGTTACATCACAGTGTACAAGTTGCAATGTGTGGGTATGTTGTACTTTTATGAGTGAGATAACAGGACAGATTTAGTGACTTTACTCACGGTTTAGAAGTCTTCTTGGATTTCCTTAAAAAAAAGATTATGTCTGGTTACATCACAATGTATAAGTTGCAATATGTGGATATGTTGTATTTTTATGAGTGAGATAGGAGGACAGATTTAATGACTTTACTCACAGGACTTCTTCATTAAGAATGACAACTTCCTCCTCTTCACTGTCTGAGATCACCATCACTTCATCTGTACATACACACAGACATTTTTTGTTTCATGAGGACTCTCCATAGATGTTTTTTATACTGTACAAACTTTATATTCTATGCCCAACCCTAAACCTACCCATAATCCTCACAGAAAACATTTAAAAAAAAAAAAAAAAAAAAAAGTAATATTGTTTATAAGCTGCTTTCCTTATGAGGACCAAAATTTGTTCTCAAATTTCCTGTGGTGACATTTAATCCCTACAAGTTACAAAACATCTGGACAATACACACAAACACACTCTTTTGTTCAAAACAGACATATAACATGTCCTTACAATTTCTCTACAGCACAAAAACACACAAGTCTTACACACTACCTGTTTTTGTGTCCTCTGTCTGAGGTTCATCTTCTTCTTCCTCCTCATCGAGTCCCCATGAGTTCACGATGCCGTCACCTACCTGTGCAGTTCCCGTGCCAACAAGAACAGGAGAGGGAACACTGGCTCTGGGGTCAAGGAGTAATACTGGGGTAAAATAATTTACCTGGCACATCAATACAATATATGTGACCCTGGACCACAAAACCAGTCATAAGGTTAAATTTGACAAAACTGAGATTTATACATCATGTGAAAGCTCAATAAATAAGCTTTCTATTGATGTATGGTTTGTTAGGATAGGACAATATTTGGCTGAGATACATCTATTTGAAATCAGAAATCTGAGGATGCAAAAAAATCAAAAAGACTGAGAAAATCACCTTTAAAGTTGTCCAAATTAGGTTCTTAACAATGCATATTACTAATCAAAAATTACATTTTGATATGTTTACAGTAGGAATTTTACAAAAAATCTTCATGGAACATGATCTTTACTTAATTTCTTAATGATTTTTGGCATAAAAGAAAAATAAAAAAATTTGACCCATGCAATGTATTTTTGGCTATTGCTACAAATATACCCCAGCGACTTAAGACTGGTTTTGTGGTCCAGGGTCACATATATAAGACAATATTCCCTTTACATTTCATGCATCTCCTCTGAGACATCATATCATCACTCATATTAAAACATTCCCTATTAACATGAGTTCTTCTAAAACTTTCTTTAAATATGCTTTATGGGCCAATAGATACGCTTCTGTGGTAGTTTCTGTTGTGTTCACAATGTCATTGGCAGTCTCTTCGACATCTGTCATCTCTACCAGGGCTACGTCTCTCTTAAGGGTTGTGATTCGCTCTTTAGGCATGGACTCAGCGAAGCCAAACTTTCCACCCTTCTTTCTAAAAAGAAAAAAATACAATCGATTAATTTAATAAATGTATAATAAAAATGTACATTTTTCCATTACTTATTTGCTGTAATAAATCTAAATAAAAAAAATAAAAAACACATTACACACTTAAAATCATGTTAAACTACAAACACATCATACCTGATTTTTCGGTCATTCTCCAAGGCTTTGTTGATGAGCTCTGTAATTTCAGAAACTTTTACGCTTGCTATTTTGCTGCATCTTAAAACCTGCATGAAAACAAAATGTTTGTGACTATGCTACACAGCATAAAAATGCACATTACAGACTGAAAGTGGAAAAAGCCAGTCCTACATTTGTGATAAATCAAGAAAATTAACTAAAAACAAGTAAAATTTGACTAGAAATAGCATACACATAACTAACATACACTCTTACCTGGTCTTTGAGAAGCATGATCCCTCCACTAGACTGAATGGAGCAGATCTCTCTATGTTTGTTCATGGCTATCACCAATAATCCATCCTTCACTCGCTCTTCTTGTTCACAAGGGTCCACAAGCAAATAAGAGCTTAGGACAGAATAACAAGTAAAGAATGTAGAAAAAATAATTTCTTATGTCAACTGAAAACTACTACCCTGGAAATCCAGAGGTCTCGCGAGAGCACAATTTGAATTGTCTCTGCAAGACACTCTGGCATCGAGCAATGATGCAGGTTACTGCAATACGTAAGCAATTGTGGGAACCAATCAAATCGGTGTATCTGATGTAGGCGGGCCAGAGGCGAGCTAAACTGATTATGACAGCACTGCGATGTCCGAATCATATAGTAAACTTTGAAAGATCGCTATCGCTACAGATGAACAACAAGTTGTTTGAAACGGCTTTGGCCGCTACAACGAACGAGTTAGACTTGGCTTTCCATATAAAAGAGGAACAGAAAACAGAAAACTCGAATCGTTCCTTTGCAAGAAGGACGTTTTTGCTGTTTTGCCGACTGGATACGGCAAGAATTTAATCTATCAGTTCACGAGTTCACGCTTACATATAATTAGCCCGAGAATAGTAGTGCATGTTTGGCGTGCTGTCCGGTGAAGGGCTCCGAGCTCGGGAGTGGCCCGAACCCAGAGTACGTTACCCCCCAATAGGAGTAGCGAGAACTCGGAGTGATGAGATGGGGTGGTGGAAGTTTACTGATAAACCATCGAGTGAATTGAGGTGAGTCAGCTGTATTTAAACCTATGGCGCTGATTGACTTGTGATGTTTACGCTAAGCATCTGACACACTTCTCCCGAACTTTGTTAATGAAACGTCATTTAGCTCTGCTGGTAGCTAAGCGTGTATTGTTGTGATTGGTCGTGGCGTTATCCAATTGCGTGCAGTTAGAGTTTCAAATGCATGCTTGGTGCCGCCCCTCGAGTTAGGCAGTTTTCATTGCTCGATCCCAGACCCTTAATATTAATAGATTAGGGTCTGGATTTTTCCAGGCTAGAAAACTACTGTAAACAACAGCATGAATAAAACAAAAAGGCAAGACAAGTTCCAAATGCAACTTAATACAGCAGCTCTATAAAAAGAAAATTCTTTATTTAATAGTCTTTATTTAGCTCCAGTCAGTTCAATGTTGATTCAGTTTAGTTCAATAACTCTGTAAAGTTCATCAATTATCCACCTTTTTCTTCCCGTAAGAGTGGAAGCAGCCATTTGTCAATTTTATGAGTGTGGCTTTCGGTCTCATCCGCATCGAGCTATTTTTAGCTGTACAAAACAGCTAACTTTGCGACTTGATATTGCAAATTGGTGTGTCTTACCATATTATTTTAATGTATTATCTTAATTATAAGCACACTGGTTTGTAGTGCAAACAGTTTTACTGTTTACTGCATGCTGTTTTTATTCTAGTTATTTCCCTATAGCGGTTCACGAGTTCGCCCTTACATCTAATCTGCTTGAGCGAGTAATAAGCATATTTTGGCGTGCTGTCCTGGGGAAGGGTTCCGGGCCCGGAATACAGGCCAGACCCAGAGAACTCCCCCTGCTAGTTTAGGATAGAAACAGATTAGAAGTGGGGAGTAGGGGTGGAGGAGGGATGCCAAGAAACTGTCGCTGGATGGAGGTAAGACGGCTGGCAATATATAGATGATGCGCTAATTCAATGATTGGTTAAACGAGTTGCACCTGTGCCGAATGGAATGATTATCTGATCGTGCTCCTCCCGAACCTTGTTAATAAAACATCATATAATGAAACGGAAGTCTCACCCATAGGCTTACTTTCGCATTGAGGAAAAAGGTGGATAATATTAATAATTGATTTTAATATCAATTTATCGATAAACTGCTCAACTGAAAACAGTGTGTCATTATTCAGCTCAAGTCAGTTCAGTGTTTTTTCCCTATTTAGTTAAATTGCAGTGTTGATGTTGCAAAATGTGTTAGTTACAAACAAGCAAAACTAACTAAAAAATTCCAATGCAATTGTTTTTTTTAATTGCCTGCAGAATAAGATCAGCAAAACTTCTTGTTGTCAGAGATTTTGTGCATGTGATGTTTCTTACCCCTGCAGGAAGAATGCAAAGCTGACACATATAGGCATGTGATATATGCTCAGAGGAATAGGATCTCTTTCCTCTGGACTGAACTGTTAAATAAAAAATGTACAGCATAAACAACTAACCATAACCATCTGCCAAACATCTACATTTAAACAGCCTATGCAGCTTTTCTGAGGTTTCAAGACTCACCACAGTGACATCTCGTCCCTGAATAGCGACATCTGGCCGCCTAAAATGTGAGAGTGCAGAAATGGCAGCAATGCTTGCTGCATCCATCAAGTTTCCATCATGATTTAACACATGGACATCAACACGTATTTGCCAAACCTGTCAATAAAAGAGGTACAGTGAGTGAAGGGCCATTGCATGTGGGACATGGGATAAATTATTTGATGGGGGTTTTTTTAGCATGAGAAGAAATTATACTACTGTTCAAAAGTATTTTTTGTGTGTGCTCACTAAGGCTGCATTTATTTGATCAAAATACAGTAAAAACAGCAATATATATTTATATATAATATGTCTAAAATGAAATATTATAAATCTGGGTCTCATGATCCTTCATAAATCATTCTAATATGTTGATTAGGTGCTCAAGAAACATGTATTATTATTATTATGAATGTTGTTATGCTGCTTAAACATATTTGTGAAAACCCATGATAGTTTAAAAAAAATATTTAAAAAAAGTATACACTACCAGTCAAAAGTTTTTGAACAGTAAGTAATTTTAATGTTTTTTTTTAAAAAGTATCTTCTGCTCACCAAGCCTGCAATTATTTGATCCAAAGTACAGCAAAACCAGTACAATTTTTAAATACTTTTACTATTTTAAAATAACTGTATTTGAATATATTTTAAAATGTAATTTGTTTCTGTGATTTCAAAGCTGATTTTTTAGCATCATTACTCCAGTCATATGATCCTTCAGAAATCATTGTAATATTCTGATTTGCTACTCAAAAAACATTACTTTTATTATGTTAAAAAACAGCTGAGTAGAATTTGTACAGGTTTCTTTGATGAAAAAAAGTTCAGAAGAATAGCACTTATCTGAAATAGAAATCTTTTGTAACATTATAAATATCTTTATCATCACTTCTGATAAATTTAAAGCAGCCTTGCTAAATAAAAGTATTAATTTCTATCATTTCTTCTACTGACTCCAAGCTTTTGAATGATATAGTATATAATGTACAAAACCTGTTTTTTTTTTTCAGATAAATGTCGATTTCGATTTTTCAATTCATCAAAGAATCCTGAAAAAAAAGTACTCACCTGTTTCAAATATTGATAATAATAATACTAATATTTCTTGAACAACAAATCAGCATATTAGCATGATTTCTGAAGGATCATGTGACACTGAAGACTGGAGTAATGATGCTTAAAATTTAGATCACAGGAATAAATTAAATTTTAAAATATATTTTAAAAAATGCTATTTTAAATAGTCAAAATATTTCACAACATTACTGCTTTTGCTGTATTTTGCATCAAATAAATGCAGGCTTGGTGAGCAGAAAACATTAAAAATCTTCCTGCTCAAAAACTTTTGACTGGTAGTGTATATTTTCAGGACTCTTTGGTGAATAGAAAATTATATTTTCATTTCAAATGGATTTGGTTGTAACACTTTCCAGCGATATCATATACTATTTGAACTGAACTGGATGATGATATCACTGAATTCATTGATGAACTGCCTTTAACTGAAAATTGATTATTTACAATAATGCGTTACTTACACACTATTGTGCTGTTTAAATACTGTGCAGTTGCTTTGACACAATCTGTATAGTTAAAAGCGCTATATAAATAAAGGTGACTTGACTTAACAATCTAAGGCATTAAAAAAACTGTATAGATCTAAACTTTCCATTGGTAGTGTAGGTAATATGTGGTCACATGACAGGTGTGCATTTCACCTTTTCTCCTGAAACTACACAGAGAGACTCTGTGTCTATGCATTTAGAATTCCTCAGAGACCTCTCAAGCTGTCTGTTTAATGTCACCAACAACTCTGACTGCCTATAGAACACACACAGAAACACAGTGAGAAACACAAATGCATTAGGATATAAGAAAACACACACAGGCACAGAGAATAATTTGCAAGACTGTGTTTAAATAAGTGCCAACCTGTTTGACTCAAAGGCTGGTGATGCCATTGGAGACAATTCCAAATTAAAAAACATGATGCCTTCTGATGGACGTGAATCTTTTGGAGGGACCAACTCGCCAGATACCTGACACAACACCCTGAAAGGAAAAACACGATTATCTTTTCCTAGACAGCATACAAGTGATACCTTATTATGACTTTAAATCTGTGGTGTAAGCACTGTAAATGGTAAAGTAACTATGATGTATACCTTGTTTTCCCAAGTTCCACGATGCAACATCCATAATCACTTCCAAAACTGATTTTAATGTTCCGGTAATCGTATGTTTGTCTCCCATCTAAGCGCTACAGAATACACAAATATGGTTCAGCTAGTCAGATAGAGATGTGGATTGTAAAATGACAATAATCAGCACCTTTTATTACTAGCGCTATCACATCCAAAATAAATTCACAAGGTGTAACTTACTTTTTTCTCTTCTATAGCTTTAAGAAGAAAACGCCTCTCACAGTTTGACAGCGGAGTATCCCTCATTTTGACAGCCTGAATATATCAAATAAACAAGTTGATCTATCACTCCATCCTCACGCACGCTTCATTCAGCGTAGAACCTGCGCATTGATATGACGTAAGCGTAACAGTGG
Source organism: Garra rufa (assembly GCF_049309525.1). NCBI lineage: Eukaryota > Metazoa > Chordata > Actinopteri > Cypriniformes > Cyprinidae > Garra > Garra rufa. The sequence continues at coordinate 38,161,476 of NC_133366.1, read as the reverse complement.
CGCACGGTATTTGCGTAGGCACTGAATGAAAGTGGTCAATGCTGTCTGAGTTTTTTATTTGATAAAACAGCAGATCCAGTTGTTTAAAAGTTTTTGGACATTAAAATGTTTAATGTTTTATAAAGAAGTCTCTTCTGCTCACCAAGCTTGTATTTATTTGATCCAAAATACAGCAAAAGCTGTAATATTGTGATTTTTTTACTATTTAAAATAACTGCATTCTGTTTGAATATATTTCAAAATATAATTTATTCCTGTCATCAAAGCTAAATTTTCAGCATCATCATTGTCTTCTAATATGCTGATTTGCTATTCAAGAAACATTTTAAATAATTATTATCAATATTTAAAACAGTTGAGTACATTTTTTTCAGGATTCTTTGATGAATAGAATGATCCAAAGTTAAAAAAAATGTTTGTAACATTGTACACTATACCATTCAAAAGCTTTTATTTATTTATTTATTTTTTTTAATTTTTTTGAGAAATAAATTTTATAAATTAATGCTGCTTTGAAATCACAGGAATAAAGTACATTTTAAAATATATTCAAAAGTTGAATATATTTTAAAATGTTACTGTTTTTGCTGTACTTTGGATTAAATAAATGCAGGCTTGATGAGCAGAAGAGACATCTTTAAAAACATTAAACATTAAAATCTTACTGTCCAAAAACTTTTGACTGGTTTTTACCAAAACTACAAAAAAGAATGGAAATTAAATACATAATAATATAAATATATAATTCTGTATAGAAAATAAAAAGAAAATTGTTTTTTACATAGAAAAAACTATGTAGTTGATGGTTCTTTCTCTCCAATTAAGGGATAAAATAATATATAAATAAATAATTGTATTTTCAGATGAATAAAAATGTTATTATATTAAACTGTATTACTATTAGGCTATATATACTATTAATATAGTTAAAAAAAGTAAGCTATTATTTTTTGTTAAATTTATATATTTTAATCATGTGTGAGAAACTCACTTATTTTGAATTTTTCAGTTTATATGCCATTGCCTTTGAATTGATTACTGATTTATTACTTTATTATTCATTATCTTCAGTCTAGAAATACAGCGGTGAAACACTGAATTGCAGACTTAAGATTTTATTGTTGCAAAAAAAAAAGTATTCTGTACAAATTCCTAAAAAGTTTTGTTTGTAATTATATTTTTAGCTATATATATACCCTACTGACATGAAATCAAAAATCAATTTAAGAGAGTGAAATCATTTTCTGTATTAGTAAAATAAGTTTGATCCATCAGTGGGTCTCGCTAGAGGTGTTTATTTCTGCAATATAAAAAAAAGATTCAAATATTAGTCCACCAAACATTATGGGATTGTACAGAACAATCCTTATCAAAAAGGTCAAGATCTTCTCTGACTTTCTTTCTACAACAGTAAACAAATAAAATATATATTTGGTGTCCCACCTCAGTGCTGTTGAACTTGACTCCAACAATTAAAATCATACAAAGTCATAATTTTAACATAACAGGAAGAGGAAAAGTAAATATCATTGCATTTACCTTTTTGTTCATTTTTATTAATTTTTGTAATTTTTAAACAATAGTTGAGTCAAAAAAAAAAAAAACAGCATGTTGAGTAATTTAACCCAACCATGTTTAGTCAAAACAATAACGTTTAAATCGATTTTCCACCCAATCTAGGTCATTTTGCCAACCCAGAGTTGGATCAGTGTGTGAAAGGTGATTTATTAAGCAAATTAAGCGTTTATTAAAAACTCAGACTGGTGTCTGAATGCGTCTCCTTTTCAGTGCAACAATTCAGATAACTTGATGGATCATAATCTCATGCAATCTGTAACAAAAATAATGTGATTTATTATTTGATATTATTGGAAAGCTATTGTTATGGTCGAATGCGCCTGTGGCAAATTCACATGTACGCAGATGTCCCTTTTAAAAGCGCTGGTAGGCTAATGGTACCAGCCGAACCCGACTAATCATAGCATCGTTGTATATTTTGTCGTTCAGCTGGTGCTCTTGTGTAGGCCTGTTGCTCTCATAACGTTATGATGGATGGGCTGCGCACTCGCCAACCCTTTGAGCAGCTCAACGTGATACTCGCTTGCTGAGCACAAAGACGCGGACGAGATTTGCATTAAAATCCACTTTATCATCTCCCGTCTCTCTTTTCCACCTACATATACACTTATAGGACACAATAACGGTCTGACCTAGTTCATGTCAAATGTCATACAAGGTTCAAAGTAAGTAAGAACAAATAAATGTGAATAGCCTATTATCAAAACGGATAAAATGTCAAACATCTTTAGAAAGCAATGGCGGCACAGAAACCAATTCTGAAGCGGAATAAAACCACGAAAATGTGCTTTTAGAGGCTAGAAACAAGAAACTTTATAGCCTAGTCATTTATCATATTTAATGCAGGGCGAAAGATTAATCGCGATTAATCGCATCCAAAGGTTTTTGTTTACACAATGTGTGTGTGAACCGTGTAGCCTATATTTATTATGTATAGGCTATATAAATACACACATACAGTATATATTTTATAAATATGTACATGTATTTACATGTATATATGTATTTATTCATAATTAATAATATAAAATATAAACAGAACATTTTTCTTAAATTTATCCATGCATGTGTGTGTATTTATTTATAATAAATTCACACAGTACAGGCATATGAATGCGATTAATCGCGATTAATCTCTTGCCTTAATTCTATTCTATTCTGTTCTGTTCTGTTCTGTTCTGTTCTATTCTATTCTATTCTATTCGTAATTAATTAATTAAAAGCGTGTAGGTTACTTCTCTAATTAGCCAGTTTTTACATTATGTCATCATGAGTAATATTAATGCTGCATAATGTATTTAATATCTAATTATTTTCTTGAAAAACTTTTCATCTTACACCTCGTTAGTCTTAATGTAATTCTGTTAAGTTGTGTGTAATACTGTATGCTAATGCGATGCAAACGTGTACCATGCTTTAATAATTTAAATTAATTTAATAACACAAACATTTTCATTTACAAAAATTACAAACGTGGTGTGAACCGTTCTCATTTAATAAAATAAAATAAAATAAAAAATAATAAAAATGTAAATTAAATTAAATATTGTGAGCTACGTAAGATTTTTTTTTTTTTTTTTACTTTTAAAACACATTTTTGTATACATAAGTGCAAAATCAAAACAATAGATGTAGCTGCAACATGCTAATGGATTTAGGCTGCTGGCTGATGATGCAGGTGGAGACAGAGATGATGGAGAGACATGTCAAAAGCATAATACAATGAGACCCACCGCCACGTGTCAGTGACCGACTTAATCAACTGAACTTCAGGGCTAATAAAAGCCACAGAGCCCTCACATAAGAACAGTTCCGAGGACATCAGAGAGACTTTGAGAGTGTTGCAATTGTGATGGAGTACAGCTACCTGACGTCTACTGCGTACGAGTCTGGGATGGACACTGGCCGAACTTCTAGCCGCTCCACGGAGTTCAGCTCCTGCAGTCAGCCCTTCAGTTTTCAATATAACAGGTGCAATTTAGGGAACACAACCAGTTGCCACTTCATTGCGCCTGCCTCTCATCAACCCTCACACTACATAACAGGTTAGTCTTTTTTGGTTTAATCATATTTGTTGGTATATAAAATTAGGTAGGGATTAAATTATTTGCATTGGCTAATATGTAAAATGTAAAAACAGCTATAATATATAGGCTCCTACAAATTTATTTTTAATTAGCCTAATATATTATTTAAAGATATTAATAGGCCTACTTTTGTTCAGCAAGGATGCGTTCAAAGTGAGAGATTTTTCAGTTGTTATAAAAATTCTAATAAATACTGTTCTTTTGAAAAAGTATCACGATTTTCCACAAAACAATAATAATCAGCACAACTGTTTTTAATATTAATGATAATAAAAAAATATTACTTGAGCACCAAAGCAGCATATTACAATTATTTCTGAAGGATCGTGAAGCTGAATATATAGAAAAAATGTCATAATCTATCAACACAGTTGTTCAAGTAATTTATAATACATATTTAGATGTTTAGCAAAAACTGCACGTGTTCAAATATAAAACAGTTATTTTAAATTGTAAAATATTTCACTATTACTAGCTACAGCTGCTTCAGTTACTTAATATAAAACACGTACTATTTTTGTGTTTAATTAAAATTTCATTCAATTTCCAGTTAATCATAATCTTTTGGCTTATGAACGCGGCGTCCAGGAGAGACGCAAACAAAGGCGCGTCCGTACCATCTTCAGCAGCGCGCAGCTGAAAGCGCTGGAGCGCGTGTTCTCACAGACTCATTATCCAGACATCTACACCCGAGAGGAGCTCGCTCAGGAGATCCATCTTACTGAAGCTCGAGTTCAGGTATCTGAGCTTCTGCTCTGACCATTCTTCAACTGCATGTGTTCTGTTTGGGCAATAAACAAACATTGGCAATAAGCAGATAATGTGTGTTTACCCTTATGTCCTTCCAAACACGTAAGACCTTTGTTCATCTTTGGAACACAAATTAAGATATTTTTGATGAAATCTGAGAGCTTTCTGACCCCGCATGGGCAGCAAAGCAACTGACACATTCAAGGCCCAGAAAGGTAGTAAAGACATTGATAAAATAGTCCATGTGACTTCAGTGATTCAACCGTAATGTTATGAAGCTAAAAAAAAAAATTATTTTAAAATATGAATATTACTTTATTCAACAATTTCTTCTCTTCCATGTCAGTCTTCAACATGCATTCACAAGAGAATCACAAAGCATAGGTACGTGGTGCTGCTGACGCAGGAGCAGGAGCTGGCGTTCTGCTGTAGAATGTTGGTCTCTCTTAGAGAAGGGTCTGGCTGCAGACCTGCACCTCCACTGTCAGACCTGCACTCTCCGACCTGCACTCTCCGTCACCCAAACTTCCTCTGCAGGTGACGTCACTTTCAATCGACACCTGCACACTACGGTACCTGCGCTATTTGCAATCTGCGTGTAGTGGGACGTGTTGGATTGAGAATAACTTCTGAATTCGTTCAAGAATCATTGCTGTAAGTACATATGTGTATGTTTATTATACGTTTTATTAGATTGTATTCTGATATACAAAATTATGTTTGCCAACGTGTTCGCTGCTCACTGGTTGTGTTTAAAAAGTTGCATTAGCTAGGGCTGTGCAATTAATCGAAATTCGATTTCGATTTTTGCTTCAAACGATCATGAAAATGCAGTAATCGAGATGAAACGATTATTGTGCCCCACTCCGCCCCCTTTCCAGTGGTGCGCTTTCGCTCTTCCATAAAAGCCTAATTTCACATGCAAATCAGCAAAATCATGTTACGTGACTTTCATAAAACGGGACATGCTTGATTTATTCATGTTTCTTTGATGTTATGTTTTTAATAGCGCGTCGGAAAAGTTGCGGTGTTTTTTGAATGCGCTCAAAGACGGAGCCGAACATGGACTTGTAAAGTTATATTTTAACTCAGGTGCGCGCCTAAACGGTCAAATACACGCAAAAATATTTGAAAATGAGGCGCTTGTTGATTATTCATGTAAACGCTTGTCAGTTAAATGACCATAAACAGTTGAAATTAAAAAACGTGTGTAACAGTATATTGGGTCCGTGCGGTTAAGCGCAACACAAAGGATTCCTTCTGCTGTCTGTTTAATATGAATAAAACTTAAAGAAAAATCACTCACTGCTTTTGAATGAAGGACGTTTGTAGTTTTAATCAGACACAAAGGATGTTTAACTGTTACAGTGAAGATGCAGTTTTATTTTACATTCAAATAATTACATTTAATTTATGTAGTATTGTTAGACTACTTTAGACTTGCAGAAAAGTATTCAGAAAAATATTTTTTTAATCACTGTTTTTTTTTTTTAAATCTTTTTCGCTGTATTGCTATCTTTAAATTAATTACTATAGAAAGTTTTGGACCCTGTCATAATCGTTTAAATAATCGTGATTACAATATTGACCAAAATTATCGTGATTATGATTTTTGTTGAAATCGAGCAGCCCTAAGCTGTATAGCCTAATTAGTCAACCACTCCGTCACTGACTTAAATACATTTAAAGTAAGCTAAACTACTGAACAGAATGGTATATATGCTTTCGTAAGTTAATTATATAGCTTACACGTAAACTACTGTATAGTTTAGTGGAAGTGATTGTTGTGTTACTGATAATATAAGTAGAATGAGACAATTAAATGTGGTGTTTTTATTAGCAAAACAGGTAGTGTGAAACATTGTAAAGCACCACATTTGATGTTTTCTTCTGCTCCTACTCTTCTCAATTCAGATTACTTCATTTGAGTGACATTTTATATATTATAAATATATGTATGTGTGTGTATAACTGGTTTCTTCTATCCTGCTCTTAGGCAGATGATGCAAGTATAGATGTACTGATGGAATCATCACAAGAGGTACATTATTTTGTTACAGGACTAGTAACAAGCAATTTTTTTTTTTTTTTGCACAATACTGAATTAATGTTTTTGGTATCTTACATTTGTATCTCTCTTGTTCTTTGTGTTATTTTACAGAATCAACTGATGGGAGATTTAAATAAAGCCAGCAAGTGGTGTTTGGAACCATAGATATATATACGTAGATGCCTCATTAGCGACTGTTTCTATGGGCCTTTATACGTAAGCCGTCCGCCATTTTGCTGCGGTCCAGTTGACGTCATTCACCCATAGATCTAGGTAAATCACCATAGTAATCACTGAATATTCTAAATATAACAGTCCTGCACAGCCGTTGGTCTGCGAACCTACAGTATGGTGAATGACGTCTAGTGGACCGCTGCAATATGGCGGACGCATCTATGTGCTTGGAGCGGTCCAATGGGGTATCTACGTATACGTATATATGTTTGGAACAGCCAAGTGTGCTGCTTGGTTCTGTTCAGCTGCCCTAAGTACTCTGCATGGAGGATGAAGATGTTGATGAGGCCATGGACAAATTACAGAAGGCTGAATTTTCAGAGGACAGACTTGTTGCTCTGGAACCTTTCAGCTTTATCTTTACTGCGATGAAGGACATTGACTTCTTCCTTGAACATGTAGTTGATGTTATGAATCTGAAAGTATTCTGTCAAACTGAAAAGGAAGGAAATGCATAATGTGCTTCTTTGCAGAAATAAAAGAAAATACATAATTTGCCTCTTTGCATTCTTTCTGTTCTGTTTTTATTTGTTGTGGAAGTGTTTTAAGCTTTTACTTATTTTTATATTACTATTTTATAAAACTATTGCTAGTTTACCAAATAATAGTAAATAGTCTGTCTCTTTGTAACTAGCTTACAATAAAAAACTAAAATAAAAAATTGCATCTGCTTAATTTTTGTTAATGTTATAGTTTGGTAATGTAATATAGTTGTAGCCTACTTGAATGATAAAGTACAACATTATACTCCTATGATAAACAAGCAGCAAAAAATAACTGGGGGGAAAGTTTCTGTCTGGTTATACTACTAAAGTACTTTAAACCATTTAACAGCATCATTACTGCGTCTTTATTGGCTACGGGTACTTTAAACCATATAACAGCTTCAATACAGCGTCTTTGGCAACGCAAACGAACGACTGGAAACTTATTTGCGGTTTTTTGTGTCGATTGCAAGTGACGTCGCAGGTACCGTAGTGTGCAGGTGTCGATTGCAAGTGACGTCACCTGCAGAGGAAGTTTGGGTGACGGAGAGTGCAGGTCAAAAAAAAAAAAAAAAAAGGAGAGTGCAGGTCTGAGAGTGCAGGTCTGGCAGTGGAGGTGCAGGTCTGCAGCCAGACCCTATTGCTCTCTTATGCCACATTCCAGACAAGGTCAGAAGTGGGAACATCTAAGCTGAAATATCCCACTTCCAATCAAAGTAAAGCCAAATCAATTATGCCAAAAACAGAACAAATACTGCCGTTCGTTTTGAAAACAGGTGACAAAAAGCAAAAATTAAGGTATCATTTTAAAAACTTGATGTGTAATGTTTTCAAATTTGTCATAATGTAGCTCCACACTATGCTTGTTGGAAACAGTGACTTCAAATGACGTATCTCGCTGAAGTCAGGGTTGAGCGTTCTGCCCCGAGTTCACAGGTCGAATGATGTTATTTCCAAGTAGAAAATGGGGAAAATCCGAATCTCGAGTTGTCTATAATGCAGCATTAGTTCATCGTCTGTATCTACCTTATTTTCCAATGCGGATGTAAGCTGTTTCCTGGTAATGTATTAGTCTTCCGGTTCACAAGCCTTAGGGAAATAACGAGAAGAATAATGAAGTGCAGTAAATGGTAAAACAATTTGCACTACAAACCATTGTGTTCATAATTAAGATAATATGGCAAGACACACCAGTTTGCAAAACAAGCTGTTTTGTACATCTAAAAACAGCCGGAAGTGGATGACACCGGAAGCCAGACCCATAAAATTTACATTAAGAAAAAGGTGGATATTCTGTCGAAACCAGACATCCCTGGTGAAAAACCCAGCTACAACCAGCCTAGGCTGGTCGGCTGGTTTTAGCTGGTCAACCAGCCTGGTTTTAGCTGGTCATAGCTGGTCAGCAGGCTGGTTTTAGAGGGGTTTTGGCCACTTTTCCAACCTGGCCAGGCTGGGAGACCAGCTAAAACCAGCTACTTCCAGCTTAAACCAGCTAAGACCAGCCAACCAGCCTAGGCTGGTTTTAGCTGTTTTTTTCAGCGGGGATGTTAACAAAGACTGTTTTATGTACAGTGTGCATTTTCTTCTGCTTGTAAACAAAGGTCAGCACATGCGAGTTCTATGTCAGAATGCAGACACCTGCGTCAGCAGCACCACACACATCTCGTGGTACTTGCACGTTGAAGACTAATTGAAATTGTTGAATAAAATCACTATTTCATTATTTAGCTTTATAATATTACGGCTGAATCACTGATGTCACATGGACTATTTTAACAATGTCTTTAATACCTTTCTGGGCCTTGAACTTGTCAGTTGTGTTGCTGTCTATGCAGGGTCATAATATATTTATTTGTGTTCTGAAGATGAACAAAGGTCTTATGGGTTTGGAACAACATGAGGGTGAGTAATTAATGACAGAAGTTAAGATTTTGGCTGAACTATCCCTATAAATGTAACAAATCCCAAACCTTTCTGAAAAATGCATAAAAACTGTATTAAAAATGCATGAAAATAGTTATATTGTTCATATCTGTCAACTGGATTTAATTAGGTCAGGCGAATTTAGAATTGTATTTATTCATTAAATTGGTTTATTTTATTTTATTTAGGTCTGGTTCCAGAACAGACGTGCTAAATTTCGCAAACAGGAGCGCACGGCTACATGGATTGAGTCGTCATCCAAACTGAACGGTTCACCTTCCCGTGACAGCTCCAAAACAATGACAGTCCCTGACCCAGACAGCACACAACCCACTCTTACCCTAAACCCAGACCACAAACAGGACACCAGTAGTCTCAGAGAGGACCAGGCTCCAGACGAACTGCCCTTGTTAGGGGTCTCTTCTCTTGAAGCACAGAGGTCAAGAGGTCACCAAACTCACTGTGTAACTACTGCCTGCATGTGTTGAGCAGTGGAAGACGTGATGTACCAGTTCAAACATCAGAACTCACTCTGTAGATCTCTTTATTTACCTCATTTCTGTTATTTATATATTAGGATCTCATGCAAATATTAAGTTAAAGGGATATTTCACCCAAAAATTTAAATTGTGTCATTAATTACTTACCCTCATGTCATTCCAAACCTGTAAAATCTTTGTTCATCTTCGGAACACAAAGAATTTGTGGGACCTGAAGGATTTTTCTGAAGAGCAGCAGGCAGTTTAACTGTTCAGGACAAACAAGGGACTCATGAACAACTATCACTAAACAAAAAAACACACAGCTGTGGATCATTCAGGTAAAAACATAGCAATAAGAATCAAGGGGATGTAAACTTTTGAATGGGGTCATTTTTGTAAATTCAACTAATATTTTCTCTTGTGGACTCTATGTAAACATCTTTTGTGAAATATCTTATTCAGGTCAGTACTAAATAAACATGAACATGCATTTTGTATGATCCCTCTTATTTTGGTAAAATAATGAACATTTTTCAGATTCTGAAAGGGGGTGAAAACTTTTGACTTCAACTGTATCTAAGATTAATTTTATATTAGAAAACTATTTTTACCACTTAATTCAGTCACAAACGGAAGCATGTGGGTCGAATGCAAGTGCATTTAAAATAGTTTATTACAGTTTATTTAAAAACATACACTTGCTATAAAAGCCATTGCATTTCAGCGTCTTGTAGGTTGTCTTATATCGCTCATGTTTAAAAGGGTATAATAAATATAGAATATGAAGTTATTTGTCACACACATCTCACTCATTCTTGGCTACTCTTTCCAGTAATTATTGCCTTACTTCAGTTTCAGTTCATATTCTTACAATATCACAAAATAAAACAAACGATATACAAGCAACAATCAAAACCCCCCGGATCTAAATGACAATGTCTTTTAATCTCAAATATTAACGGAAAGCATAAGCAGAAGTTAAAAAAGCAGGAATTATATGCTAGTGTTGCTGAATACAATCTGTCCGTGTTGTTGAATTTGATATTTTAGTGACATTAGGATTTAAATCCTTTCCAGTTGATTTAGATAAATATAGATATTTCACAATTTTACATCTCTAAATGCACACGAAATGAGTGAAAAGCTTACAGAGGGCGTGAGTTTCATTTTTGAATCTCTTGTCCGCACATTCATGGTGTTTGAATAAAGTACAAGGGTAAAAGCAGAGTGCTCAGTGCATATGCATAATACTCTCACCAATACACATTGGTAACTTGAAGCTTTGGATGCAAGGGTGGCTGACACTAGACATTATCTAGGAGTGCATTTCTAAGGCACAACATTGCAGAAGAGAGAAAGGCAACAGAACACATAAAACTTTAACAGAATATTTTCAAAAGCTAAAAGAAAAGGTTTACACTTTACATTACAGTGTTTAAGTTATTACATAATATACTTCTGATTATGTGAAGCTTACTTTAGTCATTCATTTTAATAGCTTGTAATGTATGTGTATGGACATTGTAATGTAAAGCGTCATCAAGGAAAGTTTCAGGGATCATGCAATCTTACTATTCAACTGCAGAGCAAAACAAATATTAGTAACACCTTTTGAAAAATAATCGAAATGGAAATGTAAGATCTACCCATTAGCAACATGCTTTCTACATGGTGTTAAACAATACTGCACAAATAAAGTATCAAACCCCTCACTGACCAAACGAGATAAAACGGCAATGAACATTTAAATCAAAACCACTCCAGTTCATGAAGACGTGTTTTCAAACCATAAATAAAAATGATGGACAATCTTATCTGTATTTCATGTTGTCAGTTAAGGCATCAGGACAAATCAGCTAGGCCTAAGAGTCGCACATCATGCGTTCGTCTGTTAGTGGAACATTTAAGAATAATGTGATACCTGCAAGACCTTTACAAAAACGGTGGTTAATTCTTATTAATAAAATAAAAATAGAATGAAAACTGGACGTTTGTGCTACCTCATGTCCCTCACAATAGAAATGGATTCAGTTGCACTTTACGTCACAGCGCCCATGTTACTTTACAATGTAATACTCATGAACAACATGTAGTCAATATGTAGGTAATCTGTGGAAGTTTAGAATTCCATGTCGTTGGTGTTAGGCCCAAAACATACTCTAAACAAATGTGTGAATGTATATGTTTCTACATTTTAAAAATGCTTATTTTTTTAAACCCAAATGCTGGGTTCAGCTTGTTGGGTCTTTTTTTTTTTTTTTTTTTTTACAAAGGTGCTGGGTAGTTTTCTGTAAGCAGCTGGGTCATCTTTAATTGGTTATTATTAAATATTTGGTTATTTTTTTCTACACAACCGCTGGGTTCAGCCTTTATCCTAGGAAACAGTCAGAGCGCGGGCTTTTTACGGCCTCTACAGGAGAAAGCGGTTCACAGCGCGATTTGGTGCACTTCTTCAGAGAAATAAAAGTTTGTATACGCTTTATTTACTTCATAAAATCTTTATTGTCCTGTAAATTATATTATTTTACGAAGGGACAATGACGAGATGTCAGTCTGTTGTGTCAGCAGGGGTCGTTTCGCATGTGGGAAACGCCTTTTGCCTTGTATAACATAATGGACATAATGGATTTTATTCGTTATAATACTGAATTTAATTTAAATTTGATGTTAATATATATGTTCTCTTATTTCAGTACTGTTTGTTTATGGGGAGGTTATGGAGACAGTCATTACATCTTTTAGCTACGAGTGAAATGCAAGGTGGCGGTCTGAAGTTTGTAATTCCCCCGGCAAACAGCAGCTCATTACGGCGCGAAAATGAGCACTATTTAGGTGAAAAGTGATTACAGAGAACGGTTGAATATACTTAGATTAAAATGCTACTTTTAAATGTTCCATTTCTAATTTCAAAAATGCTTGTTAAAAGAGTTGGCTCTGGGTGTAATTTTTAATTTTCAGCCAATTTTAAGCCAGCAATACAATAATTTTTAAATGAAAAGAAAAAAAAAAAAAAACGGAAAAAACCCCCAGCATATGCTGGTTAGTTGGGACGTTGGTTTAAGCTGGTCCTTAGCTGGTTTATGCTTGTCCTTAGCTGGTCATAAACCAGCTGGTCGCTTAAACCAGTATCAAAACATACCTAACGAATCCCAGCATCAAAACCTACCTCACCAGTATATGCCGTTTTTTTCAACAGGGGATAACAACCCAGCATGAAGGGTAAAAACATTTAACCCAACCAGCTGGGTCAAAATAACCCAGCATGTCTGTCCAATATTTACCCAGGACTGGGTTGCCAAATAACCCAAGTTGGGTTGTTTTTAACCCATCATTTTTTAGAGTGTAGCTATGCACCCTCAGTAGTGAGTTCACTAAATTATAATGTACAGTTCAGTTCAGTTTTTTCACCCTCATGTCATTCCGAACCTGTAAGACCATCTTCAGAACACAAATTAAGTTTTTTTTTTGATGAAATCTGAAAGCTGTCTGACCCTCCATAGACAGCAACACAACTACCTTGTTCAAGGGTCTGAAAGGTAGTTAGGACATTGTTAAAATAGTCCATGTGAAATAGTGGTTTAAAGCTAGGAGAAAACATTTTGTGTGCAAAGAAAACAAAAATAACTTTGTTTTTTTATGTTGTTTATACACTCAAAAAATGAGTACCTTTGAGGTACATATTAGTACCTAAATGGTATATATAAGTACCTTTTGAAAAGGTACTGCCACAGTGACAAGTGTTGTGAGAGTGTAGATGGCTACCGAGATATTATTTAGGAAAATGGCACTGGCATGACATTATCCCTATTTCAAGCTTTATAACTGAGGTTTGATATTGACATTTGCGTAAAGTATGTTTTAGGCCTTATTGCTATTGAAATGTGTTTAACATGGCCACTGTAAGGTAAAGCGCTAGCAGTACTTCTCATTCTAAAGTGTAAAACTAACAGTATGACCAGACTCGCTGTAATCTCTGTAACATTATATGGACTCTTTATCATGTAAGCGATAAGGTCGTTTTTCAGCGAGCACAAAGACAGTCAAATACAGTCCAGAGGAAAACCCATCATGTGTCCATGATTCCAGTTTTGACATTAATGTCTATGCTTGATTGTGCTGTAAGGAAAACTGTTGGAAACGTTGTATAAACGTAAAATCCATTCTTCTTGGGTATGGTCCTGGGTTGGTTTAACCTGATTTCAGTTCCATTTCCTTGTCAGAAGTGCGGAGGCATCACAACGTTGTTGGCTGGCCAGCAGCTGCAAGGAAGGAGCACATTAAAAAATGTCCTGAAAATATGTATAGTTTATTTTTTTTATCTTCAGGTCCCACAAATTCTTTGGTTTTTCAGCATTTTTGTGTATATGAACCCTTTCCAGAAATGACTGTATAACTTTAAGATCCATCTTTTCACACTGAGGACAAGTGAGGGACTCATATGCAACTATTTCAAAAGGTTTAAATACTCACTGATGCTTTCGAAGGAAACACAATGCATTAAGAGCCATTTGAACAGAACGAAGATGTGTACATGTTTTCTTATTTTCCTTAATTATCAATTTTTTTTCATTTAGTACTGCCCTTCAGAAGCTACAGAAGATACTTTACTCTGATCTTCAAATTCAAAAAGTTTTCACCCTCCAACTCTTAAAGCATCGTGTTACTTTTTGGAGGATCGGTGAGTGTTTAAACTTTCTGTAAAAGTCCCTCAGTTGTCCTTAATGTGAAAAGATGGATCTCAAAATCATACAGTCATTGTTGGAAAGGGCAAAAATACAGAAAAAAGCTGAAAAACCAAAGAATTTGTGGGACCTGAAAGATTTTTCTGAAGAGTAGACCGCAGTTTAATGTTCAGGACAAACAATGGACTCATGAACAACTATCACTAAACAAAAACAAATCAAAACAAAACAAAAAAACAGAGCTGTGGATCATTCAAGTAAGAACACAGTGTTAAGAATCAAGTGTATGTAAACTTTTGAACAGGGTCATTTTTATAAATTCAACTATTATTTTCTCTTGTTGACTATATGTAAACGTCTTATTTAGGTCAGTACTAAAAAAAAAAAAATAACATGCATTTTGTATCATGTTTAAGATACAAATAAAGCATATTAAGACTCACCCCTTGATTTTATGTAGCATTCTTGACAATTAAGGAGTCCATTTCGAATTCTGACGTCAGTTCCAGCACTTGTGTCACCGAGTAACCCTTTACATATTCCACACTAGAACACATCAGATATCGATATAAGAGGATGCACAAGTTATTTACGCACATATAGCGACAAACGAATATGAGCATTACCTTAAAACACTGAATATGGAAGTACAACCCCAAGCTTTCAATGATCATAGCTGCTCCTTTACCCAACGGATGTGCACAACTGGAGCAAAGCTTCTTTCCACTCACTGACCTGCAGAGGGCGCCATACAAAGCCATATAGTAAGGCAAAACATTAACATTTCACATTCTTGTCTTGTCAGGTCTAGGAGTCTAGGATGAAAACAATAATAAAAAAAAGACTTCACTGTGGTAACAAATGCAATACCGGCCAGCAATTTCAATAAATGGGATTGTGCGCACATAAGCATTTAGCATGATTATGTAACTCCTGAAATGAAAGCACTGATTAGGCCTTATACTGTAACCACAGCGGCACAACTTGGATGATATGCTGAACTTTTGCAGCTCAAATGAATGCATTAAAGCAATAGTTCACCCCAAAAAATGAAACATTGCTGAAAATTCACACACCCTTTGGATGTACACTACTAGTCAAAAGTTTTTGAACACTACGATTT
Organism: Garra rufa; assembly: GCF_049309525.1. Taxonomy (NCBI): domain Eukaryota; kingdom Metazoa; phylum Chordata; class Actinopteri; order Cypriniformes; family Cyprinidae; genus Garra; species Garra rufa. The sequence goes on along the minus strand of NC_133366.1, from coordinate 38,146,082 downwards.
TTAAATGTTTAAAAGAGCCTGCATTTATTTGGTCCAAAGTACAATATTTGTACCATTTAAAATAAATCTATTTTAATATAGTTTAAAATGCAATTTATTCCTGTGGTTTCACAGCTCAATTTTCAGCATCATTACTTCAGTCTGCTTTGTAACATGACCCTTCAGAAATTATTCTAATTTGCTGATTTGCTGTTTAAGAAACATTTTTTGTTATTATTATTATCAATATTTAAAACATTTTTTCAGGATTCTTTGATGAACAGAAAAATCCAAAGATCAGCGTGCTGCCCTCGGTATATGTGCAGTATATAACTTGACAGCCAGGTAACCTCTTTCTTGACATCAAGACTCTGAAGACATTAACTCTTCGTCCACAGGTTTATTGACGTTTGCGAAGAAAGGTGAAACTGAAATGTACGAAAGGCATAATCAACACTAAGTTTGCCTTTTAAATGTACAGATTCTCAAAAGAAATTAATTTAATCCATGTTTTCTTTTACTGGTACATGTATTCAAACACATTTTTTTATTGTAAATGCATTTATATGAACTTTTACTGAACTAGGAACAGTATGACCATTACCACAACAAAAGGTCTATTAACTATAGTTAGGTAAATAGAAAGTGACAGGTTTCTAACAACCAGCTTCATAACATGTAACACTGTGTCAAAATACTGATCTGCAATCGTAGATATTGTTTAAAACATTCAGTACATACATACCCACGATACTACAACAGTCATAAGATGTCTGCAAATATCACAGAAAAGGCTTGTGAAACACTGAACATGCTGATTTCTGTGCCATGTATGCTTGCTTCCTCATTAAAGGTCACATGGTCTGACTGCTTACTCAAACTTAAGATTCTTAAAGGAGCCACATCCAAATAAAAGAAAACAGAATAGCTTCAAATATAAAAACAAGCCTTGAAACATAGGAGGTAACAATACAATCAGCATTTATCTGAAATAAAAAACTTTTGTAACATTATACACTATACTATTCAAAACAGTTTGGGAAAGAAATGATAGAAATGTATAGTTGTATTTAGCAAGGATGCTTTAAATTGGTCTAAAGTGATGTTAAAGACATTTGTAATGTTACAAAAGATTTCTATTTCAGATAAATGCTGTTCTTCTGAACTTTCTATTCATCAAAAAAACCTGACAAAAAAAATTCTACTCAGCTGTTTTCAACATAAAAACAATAAAGATTTTTTGAGCAGCAAATCAGAATATTAGAATCATCTCTGAAGGATCATATGACTGGAGAAATTATGCAAAAAATTCAGCTTTGAAATAAGGAATAAACTACACTTTAAAATATATTTAAATAGAAAATAATTATTTTAAATAGTACAAATATTTTAAAATTTCACAGTTTTTTTCTGTACTTTGAATCAAATAAATGCAGGCTTAGTGAGAAACAGAGAATACTTTAAAAGCAATCAAAATCTTGCTGTTCAAAAACTTTTGACTGGTAATGTAGGTGAATTTGTTTCTTCATCTAAATATATTTTGAAAAATGTAACATCTACATCTTCTGCAGTGAATGGGTGCCCTAAGAATGACACAATAATCAACAAGTAATCCACACAACTGCAGTCCTTCAATTAATATCTTGTGAAGTGAAAGGTTGTATTTAATAAACAAATTCTCAGATTCAAAAAATCTTGTCTGATTTAGGAGAGTAATATGCACAGATTAAGCACTGAATACAAGCGAAAACAGTTCTAAACAAATATGTTGGTGGATTTTGATGCGAGAAACGACAGAGGTTAGACTTTTTCCACTGGAGGAAGCGTTATTATGGATTATATAAATGGTTTAAAGTTGTATTTGTGGATTATTGTGATGTTTTTATTAGCTGTTTGAACTCATTCTGACGCCACCCATTTACCACATAGGATCCGTTGGAGAGCAAGTGAAGCAATGCTAAACAAACTCATCTACATCTTGAATGTCCTGAGGGTGAGTACATTTTAGGCAAATTTTTTGGGTGAACTATTCCTTTAAACCAACACCTTTGCATTTAAATTAAATGCAATAAATCTTATAAGCCAATTCAACAGCATGACGCAGTCACTGTATCTAAAGTGCACAAATGCTTTTGAAGCCTATTACTGCAAAAGCTCCACATACACACACACACACACACACACACGCACATGTCTCCATGTGACTGAGTATGTGTTGGAGGGAAGGCTCATACCTGCTGGGTGATGGAGGTGGCGTGTCTTGTGATGGTGTGGGTGATTTTGATGGGTGTGTCCCTAAAACATTTTCACACGACCCAGTCCTGCCAGCAGCCGCACACACATACACACAAGCATAGAGACACACAACTGTGAAAGCAAGTCATATGCAGAAATGTTCCATGTGCCAGAAAAAAAACCTCATATGATCTGATCTTTAAAACATCCTCTACTTATAGCAAAGCCAAGCAGCATTTTGGCACACATGTGCGTATGAAAGCCAACATGCATTCCCACAAACACACACACACAGGCACCTCCTCATCTTTGTGGTCTGGCTCTGAGGTGGACTCTGTTTACGATCCAGTGAGGCAGTTTTCTTCAAATCCTCCTCTTTGCTTTTAGACTTACAGTTCCAAGAGCCATCTGCAATAACACACAGAGAAAAGGCATGTGTTCAGTGTGTTTTCTATATATGTAAACATTATTGTGGCAGATGAGTAAAGTTTTAAGTTGTATTATTAGTTTTCTATTATTATTATTTAAATATTTAAAAAATGTTGGTAGAAAAAGTTAGAAACATTTTTCTCCTCCAAATTAAAGTCAGCATGGCATAAACAACAAGGAAGAAATTTGAAAAAGGATCATTTTAGATTTGAATCTGTTTATTAAGGAAACAATATCAGATATTTTCATATTGTTCAGGTCAAATGGCGTAACCCTAATAAAACCATTTGATTCATCACTCAAAAAAAAGAAAATGGTTTTATTATTATCCAAAGAAATGTATACACATTATATAGTATAATAATAATAATAATAATAATAATAATAAAACTATTTATATTATTTAGAATCATATGAATTATTATTACAACTAATATAAATTATTATTTAATAATTAATGTTTAAATATTAATATTATAACTTTATACACTACAAGTCAAAAGTTTTTGAACAGTAAGATTTTTTATGTTTTTTTAAAGAAGTCTCTTCTGCTCACCAAGCCTGCAATTATTTGATCCAAAGTACAGCAAAACCAATAACATTTTGAAATATTTTTACTATTTAAGGAAAGGAAAGGAAAGGAAAGGAAAGGAGGTGAAGTGAGGCCAAGTATGGTGACCCATACTAGGAATTTGTGCTCTGCATTTAACCCATCCAAGTGCACACACACAGTAGTGAACACACACACACACACACACACACACCCACACCGTGAACACACACGCGGAGCAGTGGGCAGCCATTGCTGCGGGCCCAGGGAGCAGTTGGGGGATCGGTGCCTTGCTCAAGGGACTCACCTCAGTCGTGGTATTGAGGGTGGAGAGAGTGCTGTACATTCACTCCCCCCACCTACAATCCCTGCCGGACCTGAGACTCAAACCTGCAACCTTTGGGTTACAAGTCCGACTCTCTAACCATTAGGCCACGGCTGCGTATTTAAAATAACTGTTTTCCATTTAAATATATTTGAAAATATAATTTATTTCTGTGATTTCCTGTAAAGCTGAATTTTTAGCATCGCCACTCTAGTCACATGATCCTTCAAAAATCATTTCAATATTCTGATTTGCTGCTCTAAAAACATTTATTATTATTATGTTGAAAACAGTTTAGTATAACTTTTTCAGGTTTCTTTTATGAATAGAAAGTTCAGAGGAAAAGCAAATATGAAATATAAATCTTTGTAACATTATAAATGTCTTTATCATCCTTTTTAAACAATTTAAAGCATCCTCGCTAAATAAAAGTATTAATTTCTATTATTTATTTCTCAAAAAAAATCATACTGGCTTTAAGCTTTTGAGTGGTATAGTGTACAAAGGTTTTTTTATTTCAGATAAATGCGGATCTTTGGATTCATTAGGGAATCCTGAAAAAAAAAGTACTCAACTGTTTCAAATATTGATAATAAAAACAGTAAAAAAAAAAAATGTTTCCTGAACAGCAAATCAGCATATTAAAATGATTTTTGAAGGATCATGTGACACTAGAGTAATGATGCAGAAAATTTGGCTTTGATTACAGGAATAAACAACATTTAAAATATATTCAAATAGAAAACAGTAATTTAAAATAATAAAAATATTTCAAAATTGTACTGTTTTTACTGTACTTTGGATCAAATAAATGCAGGCTTGGTGAGCAGAAGAGACTTAATTAAAAAAACATTAAACATCTTACAATTCAAAAACTTTTGACTCGTAGTGTATTTTAAATATTTAAATTAAATTATCTAAAATGTTGTTATAAAAAGATTTATGTTAATTTTTAAAAAACCTATTGATATTTAAGTACTCTTATAATTAATAATAATAATTCACCTTGAAAATGATGTTTGAAAACATTTTTGAAAGAATTCGAGCCACAAGAAAAGTTACTTTTACATGATGGCTTTCCATTATGGCATTTTTTTAATTTATTCATTTATTTATTTTGTAATTATTTTATGTTATTTTGTCATTTAAGACATCCATTGTGAGCCAGGGTTAGTGTTTGTGTCTTACCCTGTATAAACTGCAGTTGTGGTGTGGCTGTTTGGCTCTCCTGAGGTTCAGTTCTCTGACCGTTCTGCTGAGCTGGTGTGATTACTTGATCAGGGCTAGAGAGGTTATATTAACAGTAAAACATCCTTTCAGACATATCCTGTATGCAGAGTTATGATATCAACACTTGACTCTGTATTTGACCATTACACATTTACACCAGAATACATCAAAATCAGCTTTTAATATCACAAAAACACTGACTGTAATTGTGTTTAATGTTAAAATTGTAATTTAATTTTTTTTTTTTGTAGATTTTGTTCCTATGGAAAGTTTCCGAAGTTGGTCACATTATCGTTTGCCTCACTGAAAACACCAGCCATTCTGAAAGAGTTTCACAGACGCCTGACTAAACACTGATTCTGGTGGAAAAGGGATTTTCTTTATTAATGGATTTTGTATGTACGCCACCTGTGTGTGAGTCCATTACTCTGGTTCGTCTGTGCCTGTTTCTCCAGCATTTCCTGTTTCCTTTCCCAGTCAGCCAAGGAGAGGACAATGGTGTCATGTGGGGCTGAAGGCTGGGTTGAGGACGGAGGCTCTGTCACCATAGTGGATGATAAACTTGAGGTGTGAGGGGTCAGTGGGGCCACCGTTTCCTCCAGTATCCGCCTTTCCTATAGATAAAGAATTAATTAGTGGTCATTAAAGGGTTCCTATTATGCTTCTTCACTTTTTGAATTTTTGCCAGTATGTGGTGTGTATGTTTGGGCATAAAAACCATCTAAAAAGTTACAAATCTCAAAGTCCACTCTAAAGGGAGATATTTAGTTTTTAAAAAATCCCTTTTCAAGAATTTCTACGTATGGCTACTTTGGTCTACCGCGTTTGTTTGTTATTCAAATAAATCCTGCCTACGGAAATTCGAATGGTTGGTGGGCGGGAAGGGACGAGGTGGGGGATACGCCTAACTTTAGCGATGTAGCATGGACAGCCACTTCTGGGATGCAGGGCGGCTCGTATAAACACGTGCATTGACTTAAGTGTCCACAAACTACACCAGTAGCTGTGTCAGAGTCGTGCCGTCGATGTGTGCGGTATGGAAGGTCGAAAACCCATGCGGAGCCGCGGCTGATGTGAACACAAGCATTGACACGAGTGACCGCGTCGGAGCCACGCCGTAGACGTGTGCAGTGTTTGGTATGAGATTTATTCCTCATAAAGTGTAGATAGCTTCACTAGCTTTATGCTGGAGCTGGTTTCGGGCATGCTAATAATTAAATAAATTAGCACAATAATTATAATATCATGTATCTGTGATCTTGCAGGCTGACGATAGGACCAACACTACTGTAGCGTATTATTTACTCCCCCTCCATGCATTCTAGGGGTATATGACTTCCTTCTTTTAGACTAATGTAATCGGACCCCTGGCACACCTAAGCTTTAGAACGGCATAGACTAAAAGGCATAGACAAGTGTTTCTCTCCATCAGTCCAAAAGTCGATCCATAACAAAAAGTGAATGACATGACTCTGGAGGGGTCAGTAAAAGCCTCCTTTAGCGTTCCGATCATGGGCGTAAATCCCGGGGGGGACGGGGGGGACATGTCCCCCCCCCATCCGAGGGTTGTCCCCCCCCCCCCCTCTAAAAAAATTATTTACAAAAAAAATCGCACTCTCTATTGTGAAAAATATATGTATGTATAACTACTCGTGTAAGTAGAAAAAACCCCCGCAAAAAATGCATTTAGAAACAGTTGAGTTCCCCCTCCCCTTCCTTACAGTGGTTTGGCCCACTGCCTGCTTTACACACACGAGTCAGGTGTGTGGCTGCGGCTCAGTTAATGCTGAACTCCAGTAAATAGGGTATTTCATTAACTTTAAATAAAGCGATTCTCTTTAATGTAGTTGATGCAGACTCATTCATAAATTAGTTGCGGCAAAAATGCTGATTACCGATGTAATTTTCCATGAATCTGCTATATTAGCAATTAAAACATTACTTATCTAGTTAACGTTAGCTTGTTTACCATAGCTTGTTGCATAATGCAATGCAAGACGCCAAAGCCGTTTCCCATGCATTGTTTTATTTGTGACGACTTGGCATAATGTTAACTTAACATTAACGGCCACAATTAGAATGTTGCAGGTATACCTCACTTCCCTGATGTCAAGAGATAAACTAGCGAGCGTTATCAGTAGGTCCACCCTTTAGACCTTTTGTTAGCGCGTCCGCCTCCCGTGCCGGAGACCCGGGTTCGAGACCCGCTCGTCGCGAGTGTGTGGCGTTTCATTTAGCTGTGCATTTACTAAATGAGCACTGTGTTACGTCCGAACAAACCTCACTATAAATAAAATTGTAAACCTTTTTTTGTTTTTGTTTTTATTGTTGTGTATCTTTATAAGTACAATTTGACTGTATTATTTTGCGTCCCCTTCAAAAATTGCTCATGATAAATTTTATATTTATTGTCCCCCCCTACAGGTTAAATGAAATTTACGCCCATGGTTCCGATGTGTTTTTGTAAGAAAAATATCTATATTTAAAACATAAGAATCACTTCAATCTAGCTTGCGCAGTTGTACACAGAGCTTGCTGCTTTGGGAAGGGGCGTGGCAGGACTGAAACGCCGTCTAAGCTGTTCGCGAACGCAGTGGGACTGCTAACCAATCACAATACATTTTGTTTTTTGGACGGCGGACCTTCATCAAACCCGGAACTAATCAAGCCATTTGTGCCAGCCTGGGGAAAAGGCTATTGTAATAATGTAAACTATGTGAAAAATAATGCGTTTTTCAAACCACCAAGCATGAGAGCATGTTCTAGTGCAGTGTTTCCCAAACTTTTTTTCTGGGGACCCACATTTTAAAGTCGATAAATCCTTGTGACCCAATAAACATTAGGCCCATATAGTTCATATATCACGAAGATAATTTATGCATTAACAAAATATGTATGACCATTTTTAAGGTCATGCTTCCACTTAACTATTTAAAAGAGATACAGATATTTGACAAAGCACATTTTTTTTATTTAAGTAAAATGCAGATTTGCAGAAAATGCTGTTTACCACAAACACAATATTTATCTGTTATTTTGATTTCAAATCCAAAAGTGCTTTTTCAGCATTGTGATCCTCTTTTATCACAGTAAACTAATACAATAACAGACATATTCACGTTTAAACTCAATAAAAAACAACGTATAATTCAATGCACTTGACTTCTAGATTTGTATATTAAGTTGCTCAAGCAAGTTGCAACACATTTAAACACAACATAGGGAGGCTATAGCTTCCTTTTCTAATTGAAATTGGACTGTCAAAAATATTTTAATTAAAACTTACCACAGACAGAAACAGTCGGCTCTCATGCTTTTCTTTCGCACTAAATCTTTATTAAAAACAATCCTTTAAAGAACTTTTCTACCTGGACAAGTGCACGTAATATGTTGCCTTTTTCTTTAAAACTGCACTTATCCTTATTTTAAACCTAGCCAAAAAGCCACGTGTTGACTGTGAAACAGTGGACTTCATTTATATGCATTTATGGGACATTTTCGTGTCAATACATGTTCATTTTTACAGCGAACAATGCGCTGTCACTTTAATTCAGCACATGCAGCGCTTGCAGCACAGCAAAAAAATAGACTCTGCCGAAACGATCGCTGCTCTGCTGCAAACACACTGCTTCTGGGACGCACTGCTGGACTGCAACCGCGTGCAGTGTGAACGCTCCAATCCGTTAACATGGGTGGGGAAAAAAAATACGCAACGCATACGCACTGCAGACGGAGTATGAAAGAGGCGATGCAGAGCGCAGCTAAAGAACAACAAAAAAAGAAAGCAGAAGAAAACGACGAGCTCCCTCGTGCGGCTAATAGGTGAACTACACATATAAATTTTAATCAAAAGTATATAGCGCACTGAAAAATAGTGCTCGACTTGGCGACCCATACAAAATCTCCCGCGACCCACTTGTGGGTCGGGACCCCGCCTTTGGGAATGACTGTTCTAGTGTACCCCCAAAACAAAATAAAGACTTTGTAAAAGAGCATAATAGGGCCCCTTTAAGAGCCAATTAAAGGTCATGTGAAACAATAAGAATACATACCTCTTCATTGTGTCTCCTCTCCTCCTCTTCCACTTCTCTCTGTGCTCTCTCCCACTCCTCCTTCAGCTTCTCCTGCTCTCGCTGATATTTCTCCTGCAAAAAAGTTGTTAGTTGTTATTTTTGTTTTCTCTGCGCACAAAAGCTTCATAACATTATGGTTCAACCACTGATGTCACATGGACTATTTTAACAATGTCCTTACTACCTTTCTAGCCCTTGAACAAGTCTCTGCAGGGTCAGAAAGCTCTTGGATTTCATCAAAAATATCTTAATTTGTGCTCCGAAGATGAACAAAAGGTCTTGCAGGTTTGGAATAACATGAGGGTGAGTAATTAATGACAGAATTTTCATTTTTGAGTGAACTTTTCCTTTAATTTCTTTTCAAAAAATCTTACTGACCCAAACATTTGAACAATATTGTGTGAAACCAACTCAAACACACAAGTGCTTTTGTGACATTTATGAAAATTTAAGCTTCAGTGAACTTCAGTTATTGTAACAAGACTAAATCAACACATTCTTCAAAATTCTTCCTTTTGTATTCCACATAAGAAAGAAGTCTTACATGTTTGGTTTCGAGGTATACAAAAGTCAACAAACAGTGTGACAGATCTGAGAGAAGGTGAAGGGTAGACAGGAACAGATGGAAAAATACTAATGGGAACACAACAACAGAGGAAGTTGTCTCTACAGAATAGCAGGTGCTCACTTCTTTCAAACAAACCCCAAGCTGGCTATTGTACCTGCAGCAGGCGTTCCTGCTCCTGTTGCCACCTCTCCTGTCGCTTACGCTCTTCATTAGGATCCCACGTCCAGTGGTCAACCCTTTTTGCAAGGTTCAACATTGGGGTTTCAATCTGATTCACCCACACACACATAGAAGCAGAAAGGAGAAGAGGAAAGTAGGTAAGAAGACAGGGTGGATCTACGCTGTTCCTAGGTATGAGCATTAGTACTCGAAAGTAATTATAAATGATTGAAAATCTGTTTTGTAACTTGAAGGGGGGTTTCAACTTGCCAAAATGAGGCTTAATTTTTTTATTTTGTAATTTGTTATAGTAACAATACGGGAGGTACTTTGTGGAACTTGTTTCAAATAGTTACTTAAAAATTTTGTTCAAACTGGCAAAAACAACAACAAAAATTGTTTTTCTTTTTTTGTGAAACAACTAGATTTTGCAATTCAAACAGCAAAAACACACATGAAATCCAATGTTTACAACCCTGATTCAAACCACATTTCTCTGTTTGAACACATTGGATTTTAAGTTGTTTTTTTTGGCATTTGAAAAAAGTGCCACATTGTGCAACTCTGTCGGTGGTGTTATTGTTTACTAAAGCTAAAAGTGTTACGATTATTTTCACTGATAAAAATAAAGCAATATGCTGAAAAGCAATGCATTGACAAAGATACCAAATACAATCTATACTCTAGCAGCCAAAATGGCCGAAATGCACATTCCTAGTTACGATGAGTGACAAACAAAGGAAAAAACATTGAAAAGGAATGCAGAAAGAGGAAAAAAGAGAGATTCAGGAAGAATGGGTGTGAGTTTGGCACAACTTAAGTACTTACACAATCAATGGAGTAGTCAATCCCCTCTGTGGAAGAAATAAGAAGAGAACAGTGGCTTTAGAAACTCATCATATACTCATTAATCTCTTCATATGCTAATGAAAGCAATAGCACCATAGGAGCCCAAACTGATAAACAGAGCATAAAACATTAAAATGACACAAAGATAAGTGTTGAGACACAATGTCTCTATTTACACCCAGTACTGACAACCATCTTGAGATCCCGTTTACATATGTGACCCTGGACCACAAAACCAATCTTAAGTAGCAAAGGTATATTTGTAGCAATAGCGAAAAACACATTGCATGGGTCAAAATTATCGATTTTTCTTTTATGCCAAAAATCATTAGGATATTAAGTAAAGACCATGTTCCATGAAGATATTTTGTAAATTTGATATTGTAAATATATCAAAACCTAATTTTTGATTAGTAATATGCAATGCTAAGAACTTCATTTGGACAATTTTCTCAATAATTTGAGTTTTTTGCACCCTCAGTTTCTAGATATTCAAATAGATGTATCTTAGCTGAATATTGTATACGTATAATTGCCCCTTATGACTGGTTTTGTGGCCCTCACATGCATCTTCAGTTGATCCCCTGTGTCCACTTATGATCAGATTTTGACAAGTCTCTTTGTGACTATATTTATAGACTTAATAGTACAAATGCAATGTACAGTCGTGGCCAAAAGTTTTGAGAATTACATAAATATTGGAAATTGGAAAAGTTGCTGCTTAAGTTTTTATAATAGCAATTTGCATATACTCCAGAATGTTATGAAGAGTGATCAGATGAACTGAATAGTCCTTCTTTGCCATGAAAATGAACTTAATCCCGAAAAAAACTTTCCACTGCATTTCATTGCTGTCATTAAAGGACCTGCTGAGATCATTTCAGTAATCGTCTTGTTAACTCAGGTGAGAATGTTGAAGAACACAAGACTGGAGATCATTATGTCAGGCTGATTGGGTTAGAATGGCAGACTTGACATGTTAAAAGGAGGGTGATGCTTGAAATCATTGTTCTTCCATTGTTAACCATGGTGACCTGCAAAGAAACGCGTGCTGCCATCATTGCGTTGCATAAAAATGGCTTCACAGGCAAGGATATTGTGGCTACTAAGATTGCACCTAAATCAACAATTTATAGGATCATCAAGAACTTCAAGGAAAGAGGTTCAATTCTTGTTAAGAAGGCTTCAGGACGTCCAAGAAAGTCCAGCAAGTCCAGTCTCCTAAAGAGGATTCAGCTGCGGGATCGGAGTGCCACCAGTGCAGAGCTTGCTCAGGAATGGCAGCAGGCAGGTGTGAGCGCATCTGCACGCACAGTGAGGCCAAGACTTTGATGATGATGGTCTGGAAGATGGCCTGGTGTCAAGAAGGACAGCAAAGAAGCCACTTCTCTCCAAAAAAAAACATCAGGGACAGATTGATCTTCTGCAAAAAGTATGGCGAATGGACTGCTGAGGACTGGGGCAAAGTCATATTCTCCGATGAAGCCTCTTTCCGATTGTTTGGGGCATCTGGAAAAAGGCTTGTCCGGAGAAGAAAAGGTGAGCGCTACCATCAGTCCTGTGTCATGCCAACAGTACAGCATCCTGAGACCATTCATGTGTGGGGTTGCTTCTCATCCAAGGGAGTGGGCTCACTCACAATTTTGCCCAAAAACACAGCCATGAATAAAGAATGGTACCAAAACACCCTCCAACAGCAACTTCTTCCAACAAGCCAACAACAGTTTGGTGAAGAACAATGCATTTTCCAGCACGATGGAGCACCGTGCCATAAGGCAAAAGTGATAACTAAGTGGCTCGGGGACCAAAACGTTGAATTTTTGGGTCCATGGCCTGGAAACTCCCCAGATCTTAATCCCATTGAGAACTTGTGGTCAATCCTCTAGAGGCGGGTGGACAAACAAAAACCCACTAATTCTCACAAACTCCAAGAAGGGATTATGAAAGAATGGGTTGCTATCAGTCAGGATTTGGCCCAGAAGTTGATTGAGAGCATGCCCAGTCGAATTGCACAGGTCCTGAAAAAGAAGGGCCAACACTGCAAATACTGACTCTTTGCATAAATGTCATGTAATTGTCGATAAAAGCCTTTGAAACGTATGAAGTGCTTGTAATTATATTTCAGTACATCACAGAAACCACTGAAACAAAGATCTAAAAGCAGTTTAGCAGCAAACCTTGTGAAAACTAATATTTGTGTCATTCTCAAAACTTTTGGCCACGACTGTAGTCATGTGTATCTGACGACCTCCGAATGTAGTTCGAATGTTTCAGTCAAAGATTTTTGACCCAGTTTACACCTGTATGTATCACCTGAGATGGATATAAATACCAGGTATAAGCAGAGGCAAAGACAAGAAGGATCTGTTCTCTGAGAGTTGTAAATATAGACATGAAAACAACAGAAAAAAGCAATATCACAGAACATCTTAATTTCTACATGTTTATTTCTGTGCAGGACTGTACAATGACCAGACTAAATAAATCTCATCTATACAGGTCCTTTTCAAAAAATTAGCATATTGTGATAAAGTTCATTATTTTCTGTAATGTACTGATAAACATTAGACTTTCATATATTTTAGATTCATTACACACAACTGAAGTAGTTCAAGCCTTTTATTGTTTTAATATTGATGATTTTGGCATACAGCTCATGAAAACCCAAAATTCCTATCTCAAAAAATTAGCATATCATGAAAAGGTCCTCTAAACGTGCTATTAACCTAATCATCTGAATCAACTAATTAACTCTAAACACCTGCAAAAGATTCCTGAGGCTTTTAAAAACTCCCAGCCTGGTTCATTACTCAAAACCGCAATCATGGGTAAGACTGCCGACCTGACTGCTGTCCAGAAGGCCATCATCGACACCCTCAAGCAAGAGGGTAAGACACAGAAAGAAATTTCTGAACGAATAGGCTGTTCCCAGAGTGCTGTATCAAGGCACCTCAGTGGGAAGTCGGTGGGAAGGAAAAAGTGTGGCAGAAAATGCTGCACAACGAGAAGAGGTGACCGGACCCTGAGGAAGATTGTGGAGAAGGACCGATTCCAGACCTTGGGGGACCTGCGGAAGCAGTGGACTGAGTCTGGAGTAGAAACATCCAGAGCCACCGTGTACAGGCGCCAGGTCAAGCCACTTTTGAACCAGAAACAGCGGCAGATGCGCCTGACCTGGGCTACAGAGAAGCAGCACTGGACTGTTGCTCAGTGGTCCAAAGTACTTTTTTCGGATGAAAGCAAATTTTGCATGTCATTCGGAAATCAAGGTGCCAGAGTCTGGAGGAAGACTGGGGAGAGGGAAATGCCAAAATGCCTGAAGTCCAGTGTCAAGTACCCACAGTCAGTGATAGTCTGGGGTGCCATGTCAGCTGCTGGTGTTGGTCCACTGTGTTTTATCAAGGGCAGGGTCAATGCAGATAGCTATCAGGAGATTTTGGAGCACTTCATGCTTCCATCTGCTGAAAAGCTTTATGGAGATGAAGATTTCATTTTTCAGCACGACCTGGCACCTGCTCACAGTGCCAAAACCACTGGTAAATGGTTTACTGACCATGGTATTACTGTGCTCAATTGGCCTGCCAACTCTCCTGACCTGAACCCCATTGAGAATCTGTGGGATATTGTGAAGAGAAAGTTGAGAGACGCAAGACCCAACACTCTGGATGAGCTTAAGGCCGCTATCGAAGCATCCTGGGCCTCCATAACACCTCAGCAGTGCCACAGGCTGATTGCCTCCATGCCACGCCGCATTGAAGCAGTCATTTCTGCAAAAGGATTCCCGACCAAGTATTGAGTGCATAACTGAACATAATTATTTGAAGGTTGACTTTTTTTGTATTAAAAACACTTTTCTTTTATTGGTCGGATGAAATATGCAAATTTTTTGAGATAGGAATTTTGGGTTTTCATGAGCTGTATGCCAAAATCATCAATATTAAAACAATAAAAGGCTTGAACTACTTCAGTTGTGTGTAATGAATCTAAAATATATGAAAGTCTAATGTTTATCAGTACATAACAGAAAATAATGAACTTTATCACAATATGCTAATTTTTTGAAAAGGACCTGTAGTCATGGAGTGCTGACCAGTGTTGCCAAGTCTGCGGTTTTCCAGTGGAACTGGGCTACTTTAACCCTGATTTGAAGCGACCCAATTACATTATATTTAGCCCCTGGAATGTAAACTGTACCAGGGAAACCCCACCAAAAACAAGTATTTTACCCCCTGAAATGCGACTCGAAATGTGTCTAAGCCAATTGGGTGGATTTTGTGAAAACCTGGCAACCCTGGTGCTGACATATGTCTATGCTACAGATGCCTGCTGAGGACAAAATGACACACAACTCTGAATTTAGAAGGAAAGATGAGAAAAGAGTAGGGTAAGTTGTGTGAGTGGATCAACATAATAACCCTTACTTAAGAAATTGTGCAAGGTTTTGTAATCAAAGTACGTTTTTTACATGGTAATTAAAATGATTTTTGTGTCAACAGCAAATTTAATCGGGTCTATAAATAGGTAAACTGCAATTGTATAACCATGATTATTAATTGACTAAAGATCAGCCATAAACTATTAAATATATTTCTAATAATATATTTATGTTAATATATTTATATATATTTTTAAATAATATAATTTTTGAAAACTTTATTAAGGACAACATTTTTGATTGTGAAAAACTGAGGAACATTTGTGTGGATGATTTATGAAAAATAATATAATATAACGATGCAATATCAGTAAAATTAGTTATATTGTGAAATATCATTGTAATTTAATACAATAATGTTCTTTTTAAAAATATTTTTAAATGAAATTCATATTTGTGATGACAAAGCTGAATTTTCAGTAGCCATTACTCAAGTCTCACATGATCCTTCAGAAATCATTCTAATATGCTGATTTGGTGTTTAAGTAACATCATTATTATTATTATATGTGACCCCTTATTTATTCAGCTTTCATGTGGTGTTTTAATATTTAAACATGAATAAATAAGCTTTCCATTGATGTATGGTTTGTTAGGATAGGACAAATTCAGCCTACATACAACTATTTGAACATCTGGAATCTGAGGGTGAAAAAAAATCTAAATATTGAGAAAATCCCCTTTAAAGTTGTCCTTTATTAAGAACAAAATTTTTGGTTGTGTTGAAAATTACGTTAAATGAAGAACATTTGTGGGGACTATTTATTAAAGACATAATATAATATAATATAATATCATGTTTCGGAAAGAAGTCTCACCATTGTTTATTTTATAAAAATACAGTAAAATCAGTAATTCATTCGGTGCTCAAGAAACATTATTAATAATATTTTTATTAATAAACAGCTGTGTTGCTGAGATTGTTTTAGGATTCATAGAAAAATAGGAAGTCACAAAAAACATAAAATGTATTTATTTTTAAAACAGAATTTATTTGAAATAGATTTAGTTTTTTAAATGTAAGTAGTGTACAGTCCTTAACTTTATGATAACTTAATGTAAAGTGTCACAGCTTACTCCACTCTCCTCTACATTCAAAAACCAGTTTAAAAAGTCTGTAGTGCCTCATAATGCCCTCAGCAGACAAGCATTTAACTGTACAATGCACCTCCACAGGTAAAGTCAAAGGAGGTTGACAAACGAGAGATGATCAGCGATAGCCAGATGGACCATCTGCCCTACGTTGAGAAGGAAGCCCTGTGTGATTACTTTATCTATTGGTTTTACCTGTCGGAGCGAAGAACTCCCAGCGCAACCTAGAGCTATTAGAGGTATGTGAGGACTCTAACAGACCCACACGCACACCAAATGACAGAGGGGCCGTCAATGAAAGAGACAAAAAGCAAGAGAAAAAAGTAGAAACAGATAAACCAGAAAGAAAGGTAACCGAGGAGGATTTAGAGAAGGTAAATGACTAACTAAAAAGTGGGAAAGTTGGAGTAGGGATTCATTTGGTCATCACATTATGAGAGATTAAAGTAGGGTGGAAAGTGAGGTTACCTGTCATTGAGAGTGAGCATGAAGTCTGTTCAGCCTTGCTTGACTCGGCACTTGAGCTCACATCACATGAATTATGGACTGAATCAAGCTGAGGGGAATGAAAAGAAAAGCATAGCAGTTTTCACAGTCAATATGGAAATAAAAGCAGGTTTCCAATAGAATACATAGTAGCACTTTGACATTTTTTGAATGTATTAAGGTATAAAACACTGAAAAAAAATACTTTACAAATATATAAGGGATAATATACAGTCAGCTGTACATACTGTCAGAAAGTGATTAGTTGACTGCACATTATCTTGCTTATTACACAGGAACGTATATTAAATACTGTTTTATTTTTTATCCATGATTTGTTCTGAATTTTTTTATTTAGAAGACTGTGGACATAAAACTAACACAGCTATATAGAAAATGACTAATCTGTGTCTAGGGCTGTCACGATTCCTCAATTAAATTTGAGTATTCAATAATGAGAAAAAATCTGTGTTGATTATCCAGCAAAATACCGGAAGTGGCACATTACACAGATGATAATCAGTGTTGTTTTTGACAACCATCTTAGATTTAGTCTTAGTCTTAGTCTTTTGGACTAAAATGGTTATTAGTTTTAGTCAAATTTTAGTCACTTCTATATGTGATAGTTTTAGTCCAATTTTAGTCGACGAAAAGTCAAAAAGGTTTTAGTCTAGTTTTAGTCGACGAAAAATCAAAAAGGTTTTAGTCTAGTTTTAGTCAAAAAAAGGGGAAAAAGTAGTCTTTTAACAAATTAATGTAGGTCAGTAGCCTATGTATTTTGCTGTTGGGTAGTGTCAGTTAAGTTCTGAAAATAGCAGATCTATATTTCAACACAATGTGAGCTTCCGGATCGACTATTTTCACCAATAATTACAATAATGAAGGAATGTTTTAAAACATAAAAGACAAACAAGGATGGAATGCTAAAACGGCTTGCCATACTAGTATGTCAAAGAGTATTTAATGCTAAAAAGGCTTGCCATAGCGGCAGATATTTTCCGGTTTTAATTGGCATGCACAATAAGCAGAAATGTCATGCATTTTAAACGTCTGACGGACCATCCACTAACATTTTCGTCTATTCTCGTCTCGTCAACGAAAACTCACACACGTCTCATCATGTTTTAGTCATCAATGAGCCATTTTTATCTCGTCAACGTCTCGTTATCGTCATCGTTGACGAAAACAACACTGATGATAATCCATAGAAAGCATTATTAGACCGTTTTTTAATAAAGCTGCGCGTAATATTAAAAGCAATTAAAAATCATCATAAACCATAGGGCTATTGTCAATTCACAAATGCATGAATAATCGAGTAAATATCCGATTATTCGATTAATCCTTAGAATAATTGGCCGATTACTCTATTACCTAAATAATCATTAGTGACAGCCCTATGTGTCAATTAAACAGTTTAGTAGTCACGAATGCAAAGACACGGCCCAATCAGAATAAAGTATCAAGCTCAAAGACAAAATAATGTTGGACAAAATAAAAATGACTACTCCTAAACTAATAACTTGCTTTCAGTCTGCTCAAGGCTTTACCTTTAAGAATCACTGATGTATTTCAAAATGATTGAATGTCATTAAAATTAAAAAGAGAGAAATCAAGGCCCACCTGCTCTGTGTTGGACGTGTCATTTGGTGGGACGGGTTGTGTCTGGGTGAGTTCTGTCACTATGGTTGTTGTGACAACACAGCTGCGCTTCATCATCGCGTCAGGCACTGGCTGTTTTTCTGATGAATTAGAAAACTAAGTTAATATACAAATGATACACATTGTTTCGTAATTTTATTTTTGCTTATTTAGAAATTTGTATGTTTTTGCACTTAAGAGTTAGGTTAGCTAAGTGTCAGTGTATTAAAAGAGAAGTTCACTTCCAAAACAAAAAAAAAATCACAGATAATGTACTTACCCCCCTTTTCATCCTAGATGTTCATGTCTTTCTTTCTTCAGTCGTAAAGAAATTATGTTTTTTAAGGAAAACATTTCAGGATTTTTCTCCATATAGTGGACTTCTATGGTGCTCTGAGTTTGAACTTGAACAATAGATCCCAAATGCAGTTGTAAACAATCCCGGCCGAGGAAGAAGGGTCTTTTCTAGCGAAATGATCAGCTAATTTCTTGACAATAAAAAATTGACAATTTATATACTTTTTAACCGCAAACGCTTGTCTTGTCTTGCTCTGCCTGAACTCTGTTTTTTCCAGTTCAAGACAGTTAGGGTATCTCATTTTCTCCCTCAACTTTAAAATCGCCCCACATCGCTGTTTTAACTTTTTTTGTAAAGGGTGTTTGATCTTCTTTGGACGTTCGCTTTGCAAAGACTGGGTTGGTACTTCTGCAGTGATATAGGGTCATTTTGAAATGATTTTTGAAGTTGAGGGAAAAAATAAGATGGGAGTTTTTCGACATACCCTAACTGTCTTGAACCCGAAAAAACAGAGTTCAGGCTGAGCAAGACAAGACGAGCGTTTGAGATTAAAAAGTATAAAAATTGTAATTTAAAAAAAATATATAACTAATTGTTTTGCAAGGTAAGACCCTTTTTCCTCAGCTGGGATCGTTTACAGATGCATTTGGGATCGTTTGAAGCCACATTTAAACTGCATTTCGGAAGTTCAATCTCGGGGCATCATAGAAGTCCACTATATAGAGAAAAACCCTGAAATGTTTTCCTCAAAAAACGTCATTTCTTTACGACTGAACAAAGAAAGACATGAACATCTTGGATGACAAGGGGGTGAGTACATTATCTGTAAATTTTTGTTCTGGAAGTGAACTTCTCCTTTAATCTAGGCAATGAGCAGCCAAAGATTAAACTACTTTTGCTACTTAAAGTGATTCATTCCAAACCTGTATGCATGTCTTTGTTCTGTGGAACAGAAAGGAAGATACTTTAAAAAAGGTTGGGAACCAAACAACACTGGAGCCCATTGACTTCCAATGGCTGTGTCCGAAATCTTAGGCTACTGACTGTTGCCTAGCTGCCTTATCAGGCAATGACTTTGCAGGCAGCATTTGTGCATAAAGGCACCTCACAAAACTGATTTCACACAGGCTTGTGAGACAAGGTAACGGTTTAATGATCTACAACAAAACAGAACAAGCTTGGGTGATAACTAAACTAATATTTAATTACTATAATACTGATTTCTTGCTAGAAGAAACATCCACATTTACACACAAACTGGTATCAAATGCGACTTTCAGATCTTTATTTTTAGCTTAACCATCATGGAATGGAACACATAGGATTGTGGGATATCAAAGGCAGTGAAGGATACATCTATGCTGCCTTAATAAATTGATCAGATGAAGGTATCTTAAGAGACAACACGTGAAGCTGACATTGGATTCGGACATGCCTTGATGCCTTCCTACACAGCCATTGCATGGACCAAAAAAAAAAAAAAAAAAAAAAAGTGATATTTTCCTAAATATCTTCTTTAATGTTCCACAAAAGAAAGAACTGCATACAGTTCAGAGGGTGAGCAAATGATCACAGATTTTAATTATCAAAATTTATCTTTTTATATGGGGAAATAAGTTTTTGATTTTTGAAAGTTACAGTAAACCTTCATTATATGTCAGTATGTTAATTTCTGATGATAAGATAAGAAAATTAGAAATATTGAAAACAATTAATAATATAATATTATTATCTTTAACCTTCTGGTTCTGACACTGTCAGTGTAGTTGAGGTGTCTTCTTTGCTATTTTCTTCTTTTATTCTTTTCTCTTCCTGAGGACTAAGAGAACACTCTTTTTCCTCTTTTACGACTTCATTCTCCTGGTCAAAAACTGCAGTCTGTGTGTTTTGCTGGTGTTCTGAAGCTTCTAAAACAAATAGCTCCTCATTTTGTTGACTTTGAGCATCTGGCTTGGGAGGCGAGGAAGAGAAGTTGACTTGAGGACACGACATTGAATCTCTATCATCCTTCTCTCTGCTCTCCTGTTGAGCGCTGTCACCGTTCAAACGTATCAGCCCATCACTCTGTAATAAAACAAAAATCACAGCTGAATATTATTACTCAAAAAAGAGCACAAAATGAGTTATCTAGTAATAGCTATGACTGTCACTGGTCTCATCCATATTCAATGTAAGGACATTCTGAAAGATTCTGTTCTGTATCTTCTGTTGTGTTTTGGACAATATGAGGGTGAGTAATGACACAAGTTTCATTTTTTGGTGAACTATTCTGGCAAAACATTGTCCCAGTGGTTTTAAACTTTTAAACTGGAAAATTTAAGGGGTTAAAAAAAATCTAATTTCAAATCAAAAAGATTTTATGACATTCAAAACTTTCTGAACAGATTTTTAATGTTTTTTGAAAGAAGTCTCTTCTGCTTTCCAACCCTGCATTTATTTGATCCAAAGTACAGCAAAAACAGTAAAATTCTGAAATATAAAATAACTGTTTTCTATTTGAATATATTTTAAAATGTAATTTATTCCTGTGATTTCAAAGCTGAATTTTTAGCATCATTACTCCAGTCACATGATCCTTCAGAAATCATTCTAATATTCGGATTTGCTGCTCAAAAAACATTTATTATTATTATGTTGAAAACAGCCAAGCAGAATTTTAAGTTTCTTTGATGAATAGAAAGTTCAGAAGAACAGCATTTTTCTGAAATAGAAATCTTTTGTAACATTATAAATGTTGTTTATCATCACTGTTGATAAATTTAATGTATCCTTGCCAAACAAAAGTATTAATTTCTATTTTTTTTTCAGAACCAAAAAAAAACAAACACACGTTATACTGACTCTAAGCGTTTGAATAGAATAATGTATAATGTTACAAAAGTGTTTTATTTCAGATAAATGATAAGTGTTTTAAATTCAGAATAAATTACATTTTAAAATATATTCAAATAGAAAGCAGCGTTTTTAAATAGTAAAAATATTTCACAAAATGCAGGCTTGGTGAACGGAAGAGACTTCTTTAAAAATAAAAATAAATAAATACAAATCTTTTGACTGGAAATGCATGTACATGGAAAAAGAAAATTATTAATTTATTTATTCATTTAGCTTCACTTTAATAATTATGCTTTTGCTTCAAATATACTAACAATATATTTACATTTTAAAAGCCAACAATTTAATATTGTAAAAAGCATTTTGTCTTTATAATATCATGCCTTTTCTCATTCAGTATACAGATTACAAATTCAGATTATATTCAAAAAAGTTCGAAAATACCCAGTTTTTATATGTAAAGAGTTCTTTGCAATTTTTAAATGAACTGGTTATTGAAATTATAGGTGGGGGACAGATATTCTTGCCTTCACTGATTTGCGCAGTCCTTGGCTGAATTTGGGCTGGCTGTAGGGTTTTGGGGTGATCAGGGGTACAGGCTTCGATGGAGCTGGAGGAACTCGTGTGGGTGCTGACAGGACTTCTGGAGCTTTGGTAGCCTCAGCAGGTGATGGTTCAGGGGTTTTGGGCTGTGCCGGTGCCTTTTTTTGGGGAGTCTTCTGGTCTACATGGACATTGTGGTGTGTTTGGGTAGCTTGTTCAGGCTCTGAAACCTCTGCTTCTACTAGGGTGGTGGATGTCAGCTTCTTCTCAGGCTGATGGAGAGGTGACGTGTGAATCGGTGCAGCAGCAGAAGGCAGTTTAGGGAGCTGGAGTTTCTCCAATATGGCATCGCTGATGGTGAAACGGAGAGCGTAGCGTTGAAGCACGGCTGCTTTCTCTTCTGGGGTAGAGGCCTTACAGTATTGTTCATGTAGTTCCTGTTCCCTACGTTCCCTGAAAGATTGAGATCAATACAATATCAGTGACATATTAGACTGATAATTAAGATAATCACTAAATCTGGAGAGTGCAGAGATTTCAATTTGTCTCACTTCTCCTCTACGATTTCTTTGTATGTCTTGATGCTCTTCCTGCGATGGCCGGATGCTCCATCCGCTGTCATGAGCTTCTCCATCATCTTCCTCTCTTCTTCTTTTTTGATCAGGTCTTGAGATGCACTTCGCCTCCGATTCTTCCAGCGAGCCAAGTCCTACACGCAGAAGCCAGAGAATGTACACACTTATGCATGTGAGCTCATTAAACACATGCTTGCGTGGGTTTGTATGACTCACGTCCTGCCACTGGTCCTCCTCCTCTTTGAGTTTGTTGTACTGGTTGTGTAGGTGCTCGTGTCGTGATTGGCTGTGCGGCCGAAGGCAGGCCATCTCATCCTCTTCATCACGCATGTCAATCAAACTCACGCTCCTTGGAATAACAAACAAAAATAGACATGTTTACAAGTGGTGTAACGCTTTCAGCTGAAGATGGAAAGGTGCAATCAAAGCCAGATCGGAAATAAGAACACATCTCTTCCTCTGAGACCTGAAGGCACGAAGATGGAAATTCTTGATAAAAAATACATACATATATAAAATGTCAGTGTGATGTTAAAGAGGAATGACACGGTTGAGTGGAAGAAATGTTAGTGCAAGAGCAACACGTGGATATTAGGAGCATGAACAATACAAACAGAACTACAAGAAAAAGTACACCTTGCAGAATCTGCTAAATGTTCATTATTTTAACAAAATAAGAGGGATCATATAAAATGCATGTTATTTTTTTATTTAGTACTGATCTGTATAAGATATTTCACATAGAAGACATTTACATATAGTCCGCTAGATAAAATGGAAGTTGAATTTATAAAAATGACCCTGTTCAAAAGTTTACATACGCTTACCTGAATGGATCCACAGCTGTGTTTTTTTTTTTGTTTTTGTTTGGTGATAGTTGTTCATTTGTACCTTGTTTGTCCTGAAACGTCCTGAAAACTGCCCACTGTTTTTAAAATAATCCTTCAGGTCCCACAAATTCTTTGGTTTTTCATAATTTTTGTACATTTGAACCCTTTCCAACGATGACTGTATGATTTTGAGATCTATTTTCATGAAGAACAGCAGCCAGTTAACTGTTCGGGACAAACAAGGGATCTCATAAACTACTATCACTAAACAAAAAACAAACAAACAAAAAACAGCTATGGATCATAGCAACACAGCATTAAGAATCAAGTGAATGTAAACTTTCGAACAGGGTCATTTTTATAAATTTAACTATTGTTTTCTCTTGTAGACTATATGTAAACATCTTTTATGTGAAATATCTTATTCAGGTTAGTACTAAATAAAAAATAAAAAGCATTTTGTATGATCCCTCTTATTTTGGTAAAATAATAAAATAATTGAGCAGATTCTGCTAGGTGTACGTAAACTTTTGACTTCAACTGTAAAATGTACATTCTTGACATTATTTCTTAATTGCTCAAGAAACCCTCATGTTGTTCAAAACCCATATTATCATTATACCATATTACATTTTAGTTATTATTTAATACAAATCATATGACTGTATTAAATGTAAATTAAGTGCACAAATATGTCATATTTGCATCTTTTTGAAGCTTGTAAACTCCAGTTTATTATAAATGCATGGGAAAGAGCCTCACGTAGTCATATAGATTTAGAACGACATGAGGGGTAAATGAATCAGTTTTCATTTCTTTTTGCTGAACTATTCCTTTAATACAGGGAGCTGAAGTATCAACGACAGCAAACCATGAGAAAGATTCAAATATATGTTATTACATGCATGTGTAGGGGCAGGCTTGACTTTTGAATATGCATGCAGAGAGTATGTCAATTTAGAAAATGATTGTATCTGCATGTGAACAGAGACACTGCTTGATGCTTGTGTTCACAGTACATGCAAATGCTCAGTTCTGCAGAAACAGTAAGAAAGACAGTGAAAAAGAAAAAGAAACTTACTCCGTTTCAGAAACACTAGTAGCTCTGAATCTAGAACATTAATGGATAAAAAACAATATAAATAAAGTTGGGCTTTAAAGATCAAAATGGTTGAACTTAATAGAACACTAATTAAAGACTTAAAAAAATACAGTGGTGGACAAAATTATTAGAACACTAGTATTTTCACCAGATAAAAATGGTTATAAGTGTTATTTCTATCTTTTGCTGTAGTGTGGCAGTAGGAAATATCAGTTATAAATCCAGAAGAACTGTGGCAACGTCTCCAAGATGCTTCAAGAGACCTACCTGCAAAGCTACCTGAAAAAATATGCGCAAGTGCACCTAGGGCCAAAGCAGCTTTAAACGCAAAGGATGGTCACACCAAATGTTGATTTAATTTAGTTTATAGAAATGAATTGAGAAAGAAAATCTATTTTTGACAGCATCCTCATTTTACAGCATTTGTGACTAAAACTTTTAACAGTACTGTAGCTTTGCAGGTAGGTTTCTTGAAGCATCTTGTAGACGTTGCCACAGTTCTCCTGGATTTAGTCTGTCTTAGTTTGTTCTGTTTCTTCATGCCATTCCAGACAGACTGGATGATGGTGAGATCAGATCTCTGTGTGGAGTACTGGCTGTTGTCAGACTTTTTGTGCAAACAAAAATCTCACTGGATTATTACAATTAATGACAAAATGAATGTTTGGAAATGTAAACTGATATTTCCTACTGACACACTACAGCAAAAGATAGAAATAACTGACTTAAAAACATGTTTTAGCTGCTGAAAATACCACCACTGTATAAAACATTTTTATTACCCCTAAAAAAAAAACATTGCCTCACTATATTACACACACACAAAGATCAAGATAAATAAATAGATGTGTGTGTGTTGTAATGTACTTTCCTAATCTGATTTCACAAAACATGTCAGTAAAATGAGTTCACAGCATTTCATATCGTCTTAAAAGGTGCTGTAAGTGTATTTGTGATATCAGGGTCAGTCAGTGCATTAAACCAACTGCTCTTTCCAAATTCCTCCTTCTAATGACATGTAAGCTATGCTAAACTATTAAAAACTCTTTTAAAATGCCTGTTTTTCACTAATACAATCCATTACAGCACCTTTAAAGAATTAGTTCACTCCAGATGTAAAATTTCCTGATTATTTACTCACACCTATGTCACCCAAGATGTTCATGTCTTTCTTTCTTCAACCGAAAAGAAATTTGGGTTTTTGAGGAAAACATTGCAGGATTTTTATCTATATAGTGGACTTCAATGGAGATCAAGGGGGTGGAGGCCCAAATGAAGGCCCCATGAGCAAAGCTACATTGAAACTGCCATTTAGACCTCCAACCTGCTGATCCCCATTGAAGTCCACAATATGGAGAAAAGTCCTGGAATGTTTTCCTCAAAAACCTTCTTTTTTTCGACTGAAGGAAGAAAGATATGAACATCTTGGATGACACTGGTGTGAGTAAGTTATCAGGAAATTTTAATTCAGGAGTGAACTAATCCTTTAAGTATAACCAATGAGCAAAGTAGAGTGAAACAGTGATAAAACAGATACAGGCATGAGACACAATCGCTTTCCATGCAGAAATACATTTCAACCAGAGCTGTTTTCAAAACTAATAAATTGGTCCTAAAAGTGATTTCTCACATTGGGGGGAGATCATCATCTTCCTGCCAAAGGGGGCGACGTGAGGGTTGGTGAGGTCTGGGGGAGGGGCTTTTGGTAATAGTCTCATCTTTAATAAGACTTTCATGTCCCACCACACCCACAGAGCCCGCCTCCTGCCTGTCCATCATCTGAGGGCACTTCCTAGGCGTGTCCTCAGCATCTCTTGGGGGCGGGGCCACAGAGCTAAGGGTGAAGCTGAGAAAGTTGCCATGGTTACTAAAGCAAAGCAGGGCTATGAAAGGGAGGCTGAAGCTCTGTTCTCTGACTACAAAAGACAAACCGCCAGAGAGAACAGAGAAAACACGTGCAAACAAAAATTAAAATGCAAAGGGGGTGTCAACTGGGTGCTTGTTTTGACGACTGAGTAATACACACATAAACAATATATCAGAATATATATATTAGATTAGAAACAAAGAGAATAATTCAGTTCTGTGCAGAAACTCCAAGCCAGTCACATATATTAGTAAACACAAAATAGCCACCAAAAATCACTGATGCACAAGTCATTCATCTCTTCTCTGGAAAACTCTGAAAATCAACCGCACACACCAAGCTCAAAACCACATCTAAAAACCCATGGTATTAATTAAATACTAATTTAAACAACCTCCATTACATGGACACCACAAAAGCAGCATTCAGAAGCAAACGCTTCATTCCCAAAAGGGTCCCAACCTGTCCAGAGACGGGGCCGTCTCTTGTTCTCTTGGGTTGAGGCTTGACTGTGATACACCGACAGGGGTGATTTTATGTTTGACACCACCAGGTTTGGGCAGGAAAGCATTAAAAGTCTGTCCTGCACTTGGCTTTTGGTAAGATCCAGTCCTTCGTGCAAGCATGTCATCCTTCTCAAAATCTGGCAGTTGATCGTCATCCCCACATTCATCAGCATCATTGCCAGAGTGATTGGCATTAGCATTGGCATCAGACGAACGTACAATGTCAGGGCTCTTTTCTGTGACTACAGCAACTGCAACAGGTGTCTTTGGTACTTCAACTGGTTCATTTCTGTCAAAACAGCATATGCTGATAACTAACTTGGAAAATAAAAAAAATCAGGTGATATAGCGAAAGCACAATAATTTCTAAGGCAAAACTTAAAGCAAGCAGGTTAAAACCAAACGCACACATACATTCTCTAGGAACAAAAAAAGAAATTTTCTTTAAAGGGAAATGTTCACCCCAAAATTTAAATTCTGTCATTAATTATTAACCATCATGTCGTTCCAAACCCATAAGACCTTCATTTTTCAGAACACAAATTAAGATATTTTTGATGAAATCCAAGAGCTTTCCGAACCTGCACAGACAGCAACACAACTGAAACTTTCAAAGCCCAGAAAAGAAGTAAGGACATTGTTAAAATAGTTCATGTGACATCAGTGGTTCAACATTAATTTTATGAAGCTACAAGAATACTTTTTGGGTCAGAAAGCTCATAGCTCATATTTTATAAAAAATATCTTAATTTGTGTTTTGCAGATGAACAAAAGTCTTACGAGTTTAGAATGACATGAGGGTGAATAATTATTGTCAGATTTTAATTTTCGAGTGAATTATTTCATTAAGATGGTTTGAGTGATTTTTAGCTCATTGCTGCGATGTTCTGGGTGGTTGCTATTGCAAATCGGCATCTAAGGAATTCTGGGAGGTTGTTTACTGGCCAAAGCATTTTTGTTTCTAGGATTCTAGAAAGACCCTGTGTCTCTTTCAGAGTAAATCTATCTATTTCCCCTTTTTTATTGTCTGCCTTTCATTATTTATAAGTATTGGTCAATATTAGATATTTAACTAGCTGCTTATTTAAATCTACAACCCAAAAATAATTTGGATATTTGAATTATTTCCTCTGTATTTATATTTTGATTACTTGCTGTCATGTAACACTTTTAGTAATTCTTTAAAAAAAAAATCATTTAGAGGGGTAGTTCACTACTGGAAAAAAAGGCTAAAAGAAGTTAAGGTTTTTAAGGAAAACATTCTAGAATTTTTCTCCATATAGTGGACTTCAATGAGGATCAATGGGTTGAAGGTCCAAATTTCAGTTTCAATGCAGCTTCAAAGAGCTCTACACGATCCCAGCCGAGGAATAAGAGAGCAAAACGATCCTTTTCTAAAACGTCATTTTCTAAAAAATGTAAACATTGATATACGTTTTAATCACAAATGCTGATCTTGCACTTAGCTCTGTGATGCACGTCTACAACTGTGTGCATTACGTAATCACGTGCGGTTAGTTCTTCGTCTGTGTACTCAGTTCAGAAAGGTAGAGTAGGGCAAAAAACTTCATCGCATTTTCTTCTCCAATTTTAAAATCGTCCTACATTGCTCTTTTACATTTCTTTGTAAGGTGCGTTTGACTTATTTTGCATATTTGCTTTGTAAACACTTAACTTCAACTTTTCCAAAGTGTTGTGGATGCAGAGCTAGTGCATTTGTGTTTAGTTCTTGGCTGGACTGAAACTGCAATCTGGACCTTCAACCCGTTGAAGTCCACTATATGGAGAAAAATCCTGGAATGTTTTCCTCAAAAACTTTAATTTCTTTTTCCAAAGACATCTTGAATGACATGGGGGTAAGCAAAAAATCTGAAAATTTTAATTATGAAGCAAATTTTCCATATTATACATAATAACGTTATGTCTAAATTCATTTACAGAATTTAAAATAAATGATTCAAGTTTTTAATTTATGTAGCCAGTACAGAATTTTTCAGCAATTTACTGGAAATAATCAGGTTTATCGTATCATCAGAATTTTTCATTTTGGTGGATCCCTACAATTTTAAAATTCAATCACTTAGTAACAACACTCGTCAACAAGGTATGTCTTTTTAGCATAAATGGTGCAGTAACCCCCTAACCAAGTATGAGCAAAGCTAAAAGTCATGCTTTCCTTAGATACAGTAACACTACTAAAATATAAATATCATGCTCAAAATGAGCTTTTCCACCACGGCATGCACGGACTCATGCATTATCATCCAATAGAAGTTTGCAACAGTTAGTCTTGCTTGTCACCTCTGTCCAATCATGGTTCTCTTTGTCTTTATGTTTCTTTCCAAATATTGAGGATCTCTGTCTCCGCTCAAGCCCATTTTTCCTTTCTGGGCTAAGGAAGCTGCTGTAGCATCCTCTCTCTTGGAACCTGGCTGCGGGAGGAATCTGTTAAAGGAGGTCCCGCTTGCTGCCTTCTGATATGCTCCTGTTCTACGAGCTAGCATGTCATCCTTTTCTATATTGGGTTGTCTCTCTTCTTCCTCATCCTCTTCATCATTGTCCCTCTCATCCTTCGCTTTCTCAGCCAGCTCATCCTCCAGCACTTTGCGCTCGGTGGAGGTCAAAGGGCGTTTAAGGTCAAACATAACAGGGTTCGGAGCTTCAGGTGGCATGATGGGAGGAGGCTCAGGATTTGCATGTCCACTGAGTATGTTAGTTCATAATGTACGAAGCGTGAAAGGAAACAGAGAAACAATGAGTCAGAGACAGAAAAGAAAAAAAATGAGGGGGAAGGACAGAGAATGCAGATACAGGCAAGGAACGATGCAGTCCAGTGGGAACCAAAGCAACTGCATTGCAGTTACTCAAAAGAAACAGAAACACGCTTTATTACTTTCTCACACAAGCACAAACACATATTTAATCTTTCTTCCTGTTTCCTCACAGTCAAACTCATAAATTTCAGTCCAAACACCCCCGTGGTATGCATTCACAGCTAATTTATATCCTAAACAGGCTAAAAAAGTGCAGTTTTCACATAATTTATTGCATGATGCTATCAGTTGTTAGCATCATGCTAACAGCCTCACTGCAAGCCATTCACAGCTAAGTTTCCTCCTAAATAGCCCAAATAAAAGCAGTTTTAAGTATCATTCATGAGTGCTACATTGTTAGCATCATGCTAACCGCCTCACTCAAAGCTATTCATAACTCATTTCTCTCCTAAAAAGCCAAAAAAACAGTTTTAGCATTATTCAGGGGTGCTACAGTAGCATCATGCTAACAGCCACAACTACAAGTCCAATTGCTCTCATTGTCTAAATAGGAACTCTTTCAAGCAATCATTCATTGGTGCTACCATCGTTAGCAACATGCTAACAGTCTCTCAAGGCACGAGTCCTCCAGTTTCTAAACCAAGTGAGATGAAACCAACATGCCCTAGAAATGCAGGATCACTGCTAAGATCACTACACACATTCCCAAACTCCAACGCACTGTGAGGGCGAGTTTGCATGTATGTCCAGATCATTTGATAAACAAAATTTCCTGAGAACTGGTTTCTGAGAGCAGGCAATCCTCAGCAAGCAGTGTTTGTAATAGTGTGTCTGTTTACTTCATATTGCTGGACCAAATATTACCGCTTGATTGTAAGAAGACAATATCTAAAGGGGTCATATACTGTGATGTGAATAATGAAATATGACAGAAACTAATGCTGTGTTCATGCCATTTCACAATTACTGTAATTACTAGATGACAAACTGGGATATTACTCGGAGTTGTTTACATCCTCGGATTCAGAATTATGCTTTTCCTTGTCTATAAATGCCAAAATGAGTGTGTAATCAATATACAGAACTGCAATAGCAACAAAAAGTCATTATGCAAGTTTAGCTGCATTTTTAGATTATTTTTGCATCATTATGACATTAACAATATAGGAACTGCTATAACTGACTAACTGAATATTAATTGCTTAACTACATTTTACTGTTCCCAATTGGTACAGTCAGGTGGAATGAGTCAGAGTTCTCAAAAAGTTAAAAATTTGCAGTTCTAGTAGGACATTTTTCCAAAAACACTCCAAGAACACTTTTTCCAAGTTGGGATCTCGTAATTATGGTAATTCCAACATGGCCTATAGGCACCTTAAGGACCATCTGAAAAATTATATCAATCTAGTAGTTGGAATATACTAAACAATATCTTTATATAACTTTATATCTTAAATATAAATGTAGGCTATATCTTTGAATTTATTTCTATTTTATTTTAAACTTTATCTCACAATTACCTTTTTATTTTATATTTTTATATAACATGTATTTTAATTTATATATACTTATATACACTACCAGTCAAAAGTTTTTGAACAGTACGATTTTTAATCTTCCTTAAAGAGGTCTCTTCTGCTCACCACGCCTGTGTTTATTTGATCAAAAATACAGCAAAAGCAGTAATATTGTGCCATATTTTTACTATTATTGAAAATAACTTATTTCTATTTGAATATATTTTATAATGTAATTTATTCCTACGATCAAAGCTAAATCTTCAACATCATTACTGCAGTCTTCAGTGTCACCTTCAGAAATCCTTCTAATATGCTGATTTGCTGTTCAAGAAACATTTTTTATTATTTGTTATCAATATTTAAAACAATTGAGTAAATGTTTTCAGGATTCTTTGATGAATAGAAAGATCCAAAGATCATCATTTATCTGAAATAAAAAGCTTTTGTAACATTTTATATCTAAACACACACACACACACACACACACACACACACACACACACACACACACACACACAGACACACACACACACACACACACACACACACACACACACACACACACACACACACACACACACACACACACACACACACACACACACACACACACACACACACACACACACACACACACACACACACTGTTTGGAAAAGAAATGATAGAAATTAATACTTTTATTTAGCAAGGATGCATTAAATTAATCAAAAGTGATGATAAAGACATTTCTAATGTTACAAAATATTTATTTTTCAGATAAATGCTATTCATCTGAACTTTCTATTCATCAAAGAAACTTAAAAAGATTCTACCCAGCTGTTTTTAAATAAATGTTTTTTGAGCAGCAAATCAGAATATTGAAATGATTTCTAAAGGATCATTCAAAGTAATGATGACATTCCAGGAATGAATTATATTTTAAAATATATTCGAATAGAAAACAGTTATTTTCAACAGTAAAAATATTTCAAAATTTTATTGTTTTTTCTGTACTTCGGATGAAATAAACGCAGGCTTGGTGAGCAGAAGAGACTTCCTTAAAAACATTAAAAATCTTACTGTTCAAAAACTTTTGACTGGTAGTGTTTATTACTATATTATGTAATATTATATTACAATATATATTGTACTACTATATTATGATTGTTTCAGGTGTAAAACAGCCTTGTGACTAATATTATCAACGACCCTCTGAGAAAAAATATGTGCGCATTTTGGTCTGTTGTGCCTGAATGTACATGTAAAAGGCATCTATCCCTCTCTTTCTGTCTTTCTTTCTCTCACTACCTGCCCACCGCTCTCTTTGTCAGTATGGACCCCAGCCCTATGGTGGGCACAGCGACAGATGCCATTGAGAGGAGATATCGAAGCTTCTCTGCCTCGTCCCCCTGTCCCTCTCCCCCTTCCTCATCCTCCTCCTCATCCTCTTTCCAGGAGGTACTCTCCATCTCTGTCACACCCCCAAATGTCACAAAACGTCGCCGTTCACCGGAGGAACGTTCTCGGCAACTGGCCAGGTCGTTCTTGGCAACCTTCGTCTTGGAGGAAACAGAGAGGCAGCCTTTCTCAAGACACGTCTGACACAGAGGGACAATAGGGTCATCGCTGTTCACACGCACACACATACATGACACGTGAGTAAAGAAGAGAAAGAGAGAAGAATTAGAAGAGCGAGTGAAAGAAATTGTGAAAACTAAAATATACTATTGCAGAAAGTCCACGTCAATCTGACAGTCAAGTCATGGATGTCTGAATGGGAATTTGTCTGATATCCAAAAAAAACCCAGTGATGCTGATGCAAGCATGGCCTTTTGAAACATACAAAAGGGAAATTACTATACTGAAGGAATGACACACAGCCTTGGCTCTTCTACAACAGTTTAGTATGTCGTCTAACACTCACATGCTCCCCTCTCTCATTCTGTGAGCATCTCTTGGTTTCAATAGTTGCCTTGGTGATGTCTATTTGCTTGAGAGGGGCTTCCCTCTGCTAGCTGAATTTAGAGTCTCACAAAGACCCGCTTTAACAAACATCTCCACAACAGCGTAACAAGACAGAGCTCTCTTACGTAGCACTCAAGCCAATGACAGACCAAGCTTCTTGGCAGTAGGCCTTGACTGATTTAAATATATATTTAGGCTCACACTGTGTCTTAACCAGGCGTAATACTTTTTCAGCAACAAGTAATTTGTCTGTCTACACTGACAGCAAAAATACAGTCTGATTGCACACAATCACAGCCAATCAAAACATGTTTTAAGAAAATACACCCTTCTTAAAATACAAAAGCAGCCATATACTTCATATGCACACTGCTGTTCAAAAGTATGGGATCAGTAAGTTTTTATTGATTTTTAAAGAATTGTCTTATGCTCATCAAGGCTGCATTTACTTGATACACAGGAAAAACTGTAATATTGTGAAATATTATTACAGTTTCAAATAATGGTTTTCTATTTTAATATATTTTAAAATATAATTTATTCCTGTGATGCAAATCTGAATTTTTGTCAGCCGTTTATCCAGTCTTTATCCATTGTTACAAAATAGATTCTATTTTTTTTTTTAAATTAAAGAATCCTGAAAATAATTATCACAGGTTTCAACAAAATATTAAGAGCAGCACAACTGTTTTCAACACTGATAATAAATCAGTATATTAGAAGGTTTCTGAAGGATCATGTGACACTGAAGACTAGAGTAATGATGCTGAAAATTCAGCTTTGCTTCACAGGAATAAATTACACTTTAAAATATATTCACATAGAAAACAGTTATTTTATGCTGAAATAATATTTTAAAATTTTACAGTTTTTTCTGGATTTTTGATCATTGTCATTCATCACTACATGATTAATGTTAAGAAGAACAATTAATAAGAACAATTCTTATCAATGTTAAAAAAAAACAGCTTTTATGCTTAATAGTCTTGTGAAATATGTGATTCTTTGATGAATACAAAGTAAAAAAAAATGCTTTTATTTGAAATATAAAATATATAACATTATTAATGCTGTTATTTAAATTTATCAATTTAATGCATACTTGATGAACACATTTTTTTTACTAGGGCTGTCCTCGACTAAAGATTTTTTTGGTTGACTAGTAGTGGTTAATTTTAAGCATTAGTCGACTATTAGTCGCATGTTTATTAATAAACCATATAATTCATAATAATGAGCCTTTAACTGCCTACGCTCAAAGCACTCAAGCACACACACAAAAAAGCTTGCCACAGTGCAAAGGCAGATATAATAATTATGAATGTGTCAGGGAAAAACAGTAAGGAGACTGCATTAATGTTTTAAGAATGTATTGATAAACTAGCACTTTTCTTTGTTTTCGTCTTGAGAGATGAAGTCGGTAACACTGACTCGTCATCTCCGCAGTAGTGATACGCCTGTATGCATGTTTTATACAAATTACATAATCTGAGAACATTTGTTTTCTATTTGAGTTGGTTCATTTTAAAGTAGACATTTCTCTCTCTATAGATATATTTTTCATGTCTGTAAGGCAAGTTTACACAGAGTTTTGAAGTTTTACGCTTAAGTTCACAGAGATCGAAATGCCAGAAAGGGCATCCTTTTGCTTTAATTATTTTACAAAAGCACAACGTTTCGTTGTTATTCTGAATGCACAGAAATAAAAGCAGAGTCTTTACAGATTCGAAAGATGTATTACTTTTACCTGTATGACCAAAAATTAAGGAGTATTTTAAGAGCAAGTGACCGTACCGTCACCTCCATCTGTCACTCAGTAGGCATGCTACTATTCCGCTTCCACACTCCACACAGATACTTGAATAGCGCACATTTTTCTAGGTTAACATTAGATTGAGCAGCCATGTAAAGTTGCTACTACATACATCTTTCAGATAAAAAGCCATATTTGAGGTTGATGATTGATAGGTGAGTGTTTGGGTGTCCTGCCCGATGTACTATATTACCACCAAGACCACCAGTTAACGATCTGTCTATCACAGACTGCGTCACTTCCTGTGGATTTTTTTCTCGACAAATAAAATTGTTCGACCAAGCCTCTTCTCATCGACTAACGGTTAGTTGTCTATTAGATGGCAGCCCTAAATTTTACTGACCTCAAACTTTTGAACTGTAATGTATTTGGAATAGCAATACTCTTACAACTACTGATCAAGCTAAAAGTGACTACACAGTAGAAAAACTGTAAATAATTTACATTGAAAAGATTCTATTTTCTGTTGTTTATCTGGTTAGAACACAGTGTTAGACACAAACTAATAATAATAAGGTAATTTCCTTGGATGAATGACTGAATTTCAGAAACTGGAGGTGTGTCATCTGTTTTATGTGTAAAAAAAAAAACAGCAAAAGCATACAACTAGATAAGTAGATAAGCTCAAAGTTTCAGCAGTGTGAAACTTCTAAAATGTCTTGAAGTGTGTTGATATGTCAAGTTAGGTCAGGGGTCAAAAGTAAAGGTCACATGTCAGGCACCTGCTCTCTGTATTCATCTTGAGCCTTTGCCATTTCTCCAGGTCTGACTGAGTGATGGTTGTTTGAGCCAATGACTGCCGGGGGTCCCTCTGTGGGACAGGCCCACTTTGGGCCCGCCGTCTGGCCAGGTCATCTGTCTTTATGTTAGGGATCACAACCCTCGCCCCTTTCTCTCTGTCTGTTTCTTCCTCCTTCTCCTGCACAGTCTCACTGTCTTTCTCAGGGGTCAGAAAAAGGTTGTCCTTGCGAGTTATGACTGACACTTCAGCAGGAGGGGAGTCAGACTCACTGTAGATCAGTAGGAAGGATACACTGAGCTAAGCAGGAGGAATGGCATTAACCTTTCGCCACACATGCAAATAAGTGAATTTAAATATATGGTTTAAATATTTAATCATTTAAATGTAATATTAAAATATTGACATTTAAATGAAATAGGAATATTCATTTTAAAAGAATAATTACTAATTAATTACAATGTGATTATTTAGTTGTTGTTTTCTTCCATAATTTAAGTCACTTCCAGGATCACAGTCTTGTGTGTAAAAGTCAAAAGTTTATACACCTTGCAGAATCTGCAAAAATGTTAATAATTTTCCCAAAATAAGAGAGATCATACAAAATACATGTTATTTTTTTGTTTAGTACTGACCTGGATAAGATATTTCACATAAAAGATGTTTACATATAGTCCACAAGAGAAAGTAATAGTTGAATTTATAAAAATGACCCAGTTCAAAAGTTTACATACACTTAAATTCTTAATTCTTAATACTGCTTTTACCTGAATGATCCACAGTTGTCTTCTTTTTGTTCAGTGATAGTTGTTCCTGAACAGTTAAACTGCCTGCTGTTCTTCAGAAAAATCCTTCAGGTCCTACAAATTCTTTGGTTTTTTATCATTTTTGCGTATTTAAACAATTTCCAACAATGACCGTATGATTTTGAGATCCATCTTTTTACACTGAGGACAACTGAGGGACTTTACAGAAGTAAACATGATGCATTACAAGCTGGAGGGGCTTTTTGAATTTGAAAATCAGGGTAAATTTAACTTATTTTGACTTCTGGGAAACATGCAATTATCTTGTGTAGCTTCTGAGGGCAGTACTAAATGAAAAAAAAAGTGATATTTATGCAAAATGAGAAAAATGTACACATATTCATTATGTTCAAAAGTTTACACACCTGGCTCTTAATGCATTGTGTTTCCTTTTTGAAGATTCAGTGAGTGTTTGAACCTTTTGTAATAGTTGCATTAGTCCCTCAGTTGTCCTCATTGTGAAAATATGCATCTCAATACAGTCATTGTTGGAAAGGGTTCAAATACACAAAAACGCTGAAAAACCAAAGAATTTGTGGGACGTGAAGGATTTTACTGAAGAACAGTGGGCAGTTTAACTGTTCAGGACAAACAAGAGACTCATGAACAACGATCACTAAACAGAAAAAACACAGCTGTGGATCATTCGGGTATTATTTTCTATTCTATATAAAGATATATCTTATTCAGGTCAGTACTAAATAAAAAATAACATGCATTTTGTATAATCTCTCTTATTTTGGTAAAATAATAATTGTTTTGCAAGGTCTATGTAAACTTTTGACTTCAACTGTATTTACGAGTCAAATGACCAAAGTCATATTATTCGGTGCTCAATGAGTGTTCATTTTGAACACTGTAGTCAAATGTGAATATAAAGAGCAAACGTGTGAGAGAGCGTGTGTTTGTTTCGAGGCACCTGCTATCTGTATTCATCTTGAGCCTCTGCCATGTCTCCAGGTCTGACTGAGTGAAGGAAGTCTGGACCAATGACTGATGAAGATCTTTGGGAGGGCGTGGCCCTCTCCCAGTCCGCCTCCTGGCTAGATCATCTTTGTGTGGGTTTGGAATAACTATCTTCCCCTCTAAATCTCTCTCTTCTTCCTCATTCCCCTCTTTTCCCCTGTCTTTTTCAGGATTCAGGAAAGGATTGTCCTTCCGAGTTATGATAGGCACCTCAGGGGAGGCAGAGTCAGCCTGACTGTGGTAGAAATGTAACATGAGAAAATGGACCAATAAATCTCACAGAACACATATAACACAACAAAACCAACACTGACCACAGATAGTTACCTACTGTAATGGCAAATTCCTACTATATATTTTTAAACCAACGTGGTTCGAATGATTGAACAACGAGGCATTGTACTATGGTAGTTAAAAGGATAGTTTACCCAAAAATGAAAATTACCCCATGATTTACTTACCCTCAAGCCATCCTAGGTGTATATAACTTTCTTCTTTCAGATGAATCCTTCTTTCCTGGCTCTTCCAAGC
Source organism: Garra rufa (assembly GCF_049309525.1). Taxonomy (NCBI): domain Eukaryota; kingdom Metazoa; phylum Chordata; class Actinopteri; order Cypriniformes; family Cyprinidae; genus Garra; species Garra rufa. Next base: position 38,108,381 of record NC_133366.1, on the reverse strand, counting down.
TTGTTAATGGAAGTGAATGGATGTTGATAATCAATAGTTCAATAAAGTGCAACCATCCATTATAAAACATACTCCATACTGCTCTGGGGGGTTAATAAAAGGCCTCCTGAACCAAATCGAAGCATTTGTGTAAGAAAAATATACATATTTAAAACTTTATAAACCATAATTTATACCTTTCGCTAACTGTTGAACGCATGTTGCACTTTATTGGACTTCTATTGTACTACTGAACATCAGCAGGCATTTACCTCCATATTAAAGCTTGGAAGAGCCAGGACATTATTTAATATAACTCAGATTGTATTTGTCTGAAAGAGGAACATCTTGTACATCTAGGATGTCTTGAGGATGAGTAAATCATGGGGTCATTTTTATTTTTGGGTGAACTATCCAAGTACAAGTGTTGTACAAGAAACACAGCCCTGGCTGGTTGTTCAAGGCTTTGCTATGAGTTTGCTAAGGTGTTGTTAGCAGGTTATTAGGGTGTTCTAAATAGTCGCTTGGCAGTTACTGTGGTGTTCTGGTTGGTAGGGCATTGAGCTTCAAGCAGGGGAAAGATGAACCAAAAACCAAAAGCCACATAAGTCCTAAAAAAAGAATACTAAGTGAAGAAAGAATCACGTGTTGGCTGAAGGACTGTAAAGGTAGGAATCTAGTTTATGATCATCCATTTGGGGAAATCCAATCAGATAGAGAAGACAAAATAAGTTAGAAACACTGAAGGAAAACACTGCAGAATTTAGTGAACGTAGCTTGAAATCTCTAATAATAAGTTTGAAAAAAAAATCCTGACCCACATTTGTCCAATAACATTGTGTTAGATTTGTAAACCTCTGAACATGAGACCCCATCAGTCTCTGTCCCAACCACACCTTCTTTTCTCCTGTTCCATCTTCTCCATCCTCTCCAACACGGCATGCTGGGATGCCAGCCTGATTCCTTCCCATTTCTCTCGGTCCTTCCAGCTACAAGAGGCTGGCAGGAAGTTATGTGCCACACTGGGTTTGAATTGATTCATGCGTGCTCTGCGAGAAGCAAGATCATCCTTTTGGACATCTGGAACCTTCCGCTCTGCTTCTTCGTCATCATCTTCCTCATTTGAATCCCACTGATGTGGAGCAGAGGCCCGCATGAAATCATTTTCACGACGGAGAATGATGTCAGGTGAAGGTGATTTAGCTTTACTGGTCTCCACTGGGTTCACAATTGGACTGAGGAGAAAATTCACCATGACAACATTTGAATATGCTTAAAAAAATAGAGTGCAACAGTGTCCTTCCGCTTTTTAAGCAGCCTTGGTTCAGAAGTATTTTTCCCATTCATCTTTTCCATATGGACATAATGACATAATCAAACTGATAACAAGAAATGTAAAAATGTTTTTTTTATATTTAGTACTGACCTGAAGGAGACATCTATCCATTTAGACATATAGCCCACAAGAGAAAATAATAGTTGATGTGAAAAAATGACCCTGTTCAAAAGTTTACATACACTTGATTCTTAACACTATGTTGTTACCTGAATGATCCACAGCTGTTTTTTTTTATTTAGTGACAGCTGTTCATGATTTCCTTGTTTGTCCTGAACAGTTAAACTGCCCGCAGAAAAATTCTTCAAGTCCCACAAATTATTTGTTGTTTTAGCATTTTTGTGTATTTGAACTGAGGGACACAGAGAAAGCTATTATAGAAGGTTCAAACACTCACTGATGCTTCAGGCTTCATTAGGAAACTTTTTGAATCTGAAGATCAGGTTAAATTTTATTTTGTCTTCTGGGAAACCTGTAAGTATATTCTGTAGCTTCTGAAGGGCAGTACTAAATAAAAATAGTGATATTTAGGCAAAATAAGAAAAATGTACACAACTTCATTCTGTTCAAAAGTTTACACCCCTGGCTCTTAGTGCATCGTTTTTTCATCTGAAGCATCAGTGAGTGTTTGAATAGTTCTGTAATATTTGCATATGAGTCTCTCAGTTGTCCTCAGTGTGAAAAGATGGATCTCAAAATCATACAGTCATCGTTGGAAAGGGTTCAAATACGCAAAAATGCAGAAAAACCAAAGAATTTGTGGGACCCAAAGGATTTTTTTGAAGAAAAGCATGCAGTTTAACTGTTCAGGGACTCAACTATCACTAAAAAAACAGCTGTGGATCATTCAGGTAACAACACAGTATTAAGAATCAAACGTATGTAAACTTTTGAACCGGGTAATTTTTACAAATTCAACTATTGTTTTCTCTTGTGGACTATATGTAAACATATTTTTATGTGAAATGTGTTATTCAGGTCAATACTACATAAAAAAACATGCTTTTTTATGATTCCTCTTATTTTGGTAAAATAATAAGACATTTGAGGATTCTAAAAGGTGTATGTAAACTTTTGACCTCAAATGTATGGCGGAGATTTCACTGCAGAATCATGGGTAATGTTTTTTACCAGGAATTCCACTGCTGTACCTGATTATTTAAGCTGAAATAATGTCAACCGAAGGCTTCAACAAAAGCATATACCAGTTTAAACAACTTTGTAGATCACAGTAGGTCTTTTTAAGTAAAGTAGGGTTTTTAAAAGTTTGTAAGTTATCGTTCAAAACAAACTTTCCTTTGGAGAAAATAAATGGGAATGTTGCACTCTATAATGCAGAGATGTTAGTCATTCCGTATCAGAAGATGATGCAGACATCAGGCCTTCAGAATAAGCCAAACTAGCATATTATGCTCAACCCAATAAAAGACAAACATACACATACACTCCTCATTAACCTAGCACAGATTCAGACTAGTCAGAGTCACGTTCACAAGCTGACAAAACAAGTCAGAATAACTTCGCACTAAACAGCTGACATCAACTCAAAAAATCTCATCAGCTACAAAAGCTAAAGCTAATTCACAACCAAGTCACTCAATGCTATAATGTAGATGAAACCATTCTCAGCAGCAGCACAAATTCAAAACAAACACACAAAGGGACACTTCCCACACAGCAACCTGGAGTTAGATGACAACTCATGGATTTGAACAGACAAGCTTTGTAGTTCTTTAGCTATTAGGCCCTCCACACAACTAGTTAGCAATTTTAGTCACTGTTGCTGCAAACACATGCGTTCAACCGCTGACCTGTTATATCGCACAGAGGCAGGTAATACTTTAATTCCTGCCTTTTCCAGCTTTCTCATTTTCTTAAGCTCCGCCTCCTCAAGCTCCGCCCCTTTCTCATTCTCCCAGGTGGAATTTTTTTGGAACATAAGGCTTTTAGACACGACAGCTCCCTCTTTTAATACTTCTACGCACTCTTGTCTGTAGGGAGCAATGGGAATTTTCACAGCGAACATCAACAACACACTTGTGGATAATACAGGATGAATCAAACAAACTCGGACAGATGAAACAGATGATGCTTGTGCGTACAGATTTTTGTTCAGATGTATGATGTGTCTCAGCCATATAGCAGCCAGAGGAGGTATTTCCAGAATCCAGCCACTTCCTGAGAAAAACCAAACACTGTTTATCAAAGCTGCTTTGATTACCTGAGAGGTCGTTCTCCTCCTACAGGAGATGTTGAGTTGCTCACACTCCTCCAGTCTTCCTCTCTCTCGCTCCTCCTCTTCCTCAGGGGAGCAGGAAGGTAGTTGGTCTGGTTGCTCTTGTTGGGCAAATACTGATTGAAAGGTAGAGCTGCGCGAGGCTCTTTGTAGGACACGCGGCGGGCAGACATGTCATCCTTACGTACGTCCGGCAACTTCCTATGACCAGCGTCACCTTCGGAGTCTATCAGAAGAACATTGAGAGAAAGAAAAATGCTTTGGTTTTTATCATAAAGATTGCTTACTTCTGTTTTAAAATAACAAAAATCTAACAATCAGAAGAGTGTTAAACTGTCTGTCCATGTCTGGATTCAGTAATCAGATGCAGCTCATGTGGAGCCTCTCGCACAGTCACGGATGAGTGTTCAAATGTCTGTTCAGTACAACAGCTGCAGTCTCACACTCCCACTGCACATATGTGGGAATGTATTCTTCTTCTTTTAGAGTTCGGAGTTCATTATTGTGTGCTGAGTGTGTTGTACACCCAGCTGCTCTTGCATGAAGGTTTGCTGACATGACAGACATAGAGAGCCTGACGTAAGTGCATGTGTATGTGTGTGTGTGTGTGTGTGTGCATAATACATGAGCCATTCTATAGAATTGGTGCAAAGTCAGAGTTGGAAACAGTTTGAAAAAAAAATTGTCGTTTTCCACAAAAATTGTATAATATCCAAGGTACACATTTCTAGTAATTGTGCAGTTATTTCTCATATTGTATTTTCAGAAAAGTTTGGAATATTTATCCTCTCCCCAAATTTGTCAATGCCGATACAGTCATATATAATTTAATAAGAAGGGTTATATTGACCTATTTACATCTGTTTACATCTACCTTGTAAATATAAAACATGGTAAATTTATAACAACTTCAATTTTAACAATATTGCAAGTGCAATCTATGATATTTGTTGTATTTTGAATATGATCTTTCTTCGTAAATGGCAAAAAAAAAATTTGATTAGCCTGATTTTAAAGTTTAAGATTAGTTTGAATATACATTGAACCAAACACTATCATAACATCTTGGTTGATTATTCAGTATACTTAATTTTTGACAAAACATCCCATGTTTCGGTTGTGACTGGACATTTTCGGTAGTGACAGTAATGTTTTTGTAGCGACTTTTTTTAACCCACGTACTAAAACATACTAAAACTTGCTAAAATACAAAAAAACTGCCTAACTGCACCTAAATAAATGATTATGTGTTCCCTTTTGTCACTACCGAAACAATGATGACATGTTTTGGTTGCAACTGTTTTGGTAGTGACAATTTTAGATACTTTTGAACTTAGCTTCAAGATGCTAATCAGCACATGGTTAGCTAGCACAGTTCTGAACAGCTGTACACAATAAAAACTAAATTTTATGGAATACTCCCAAAAAAAACTATTACGTCACGACCGAAACTTCGCCAAATGTTTCGGTCGTAACTGTTTTGGTAGTGACAATTTTAGATACTTTTGAACCTAGCTTAAAGATGCTAATCAGCACATGGTTAGCTAGCACAGTTCTGAACAGTTGTACACATATAAAAACTAAATGGTATGGATCAACTCCCAAAAATGTGTGCTTAATTACAGAAAAAAAGGTGTTTGGTAGTGACATTCCTTAAAGTTACACACAGATTTTCAGACTTTTTAAAACAATTTACCTCAAAATAATGGGACCTATCTACTCGCACCTTGTAGCTATGAAATAGAGGGACACATAAATATTCCCTGATCATAAATGTAGGGGTGTAGTTAAAATAGACTAAAACATACACTGTTTTGGTATTGACATGAAAATGTCAGTTTCATAATTTACATAATTTTTTATTTAAAATCAAAATATCAAAAAGATATTTTTAAAAACAACAATGGAATAATATGTAAAAATTCTTTTAATATCACTTTCATAAGTTAAAATTTAGTGGTTAGGGTTTCGGACAGCCACGTCCCAAATGAAAACACTCAATAAATAATGATTTTAATATATTAAGCTTACTGATATTTTACATTTTATTGTGGCTTTCAATAGATAATCAAATTTTATTATTTTATTAGGAATTTAGTAAACATCTAAGATTTGAATTCTTAAATGCTTTTTAAATGTGTTTTTTTTTTGGTTATGGACACTGGGTATGGACAGCAGTTTGCAACAGTTCTGTAGAATGGCCCATATAGGAATCATATGGATGTTGGTGAAATTGAAACAAAAACACAGCAAAAACAATGATAAACAATTAATATTTTATGACTACTGAAAATATTGCCAGAATTAACGTGATCTAGCATGATGACAAAACATAAATAGAAAAGTAAGTCATACCATCACTGTTGCAGCGAATAACTGTGTCTGGGGAGGGTGTGTTCTGTGATCGTGAGCCAAATGAGTCGAGACTGTCAAACGAATCATCACGACCATGTCTCGGAGGAGACAGCGAATCAGAGCGCTCTGATTCCCAGCTGTCGATGTAACCGCTGTCCCTTATACTGCGCTTGGGTGAGTCTAACTCATCATTTACACACTCCTGCACACCAAATATAAAAAAAGAGAACGAAAACATAACAGTGTATCTATTATTTTATTTATCAGGCTGTTTCATAGGTTTAGTGTTCCTGGCAAGATTTGATTTACCTTTCGCATCATGGAAAGAAGCCCCTCAAACTCTTTCAGGTCAAGTGTGGGGCCGTTATATGTTGTACAGCTGTTAGCAGCTTTACCAAGCCAGTATATGGTTATGAGCACCTAATCATTCAAAAAACACAGGGGAGAATAAAAAGCATTAGACAAATGTTAATCAAATACAAACTGAAATGCAAAGATTATGAAAATAGTTCAGTTTACTTACATTCTTCAGCTTTCTACTGCAGTCAGAGCCCCTAAAGCAAAAAAAGAGATATTTGTTAATGTTTTCGAATTGTTTTCTATTTCAATGTATATTTAGAATGTAGTTTACATTTCAGTGATGGCAAAGCTGAATTTTAGCAGTCATTACTCCAGTCTTCAGTGTCACATGATCCTTTAGAAATCATTCTCAAGAAACATTTCTTATTATTGTTAATGTACAAAACAGTTTTGTGCATTTTTGTGGAAACTGTGATACATGTTTTTAGGAGTCTTTGATAAATAGAACTGCATTTATCCAAAATAGAATTTTTTTGTAACAATGCAAGTCTTTGTCAATGTAAAACACACTTTTACTCAATTTAAAGTTACATCTTAAATTGTACACATCTTACAGACTCAAAGACTGGTTAGCTAATGTGAATCCATCTTAGAGGAAAATGATGAGCTGCTATGAATGACTAAAAGGCAAAATCTCCTCCAAATTAGCCACCAAAATAATTGTTAGGATTTATCCCATTCATTTTTCCGCACATAATCAGTTTCCTGCTTCTACTGCCTCTGTTTACACATACACAAACACACACATACGTTAAGTTTGCTCGTATCGACGTATCCTGCAGGTCTCCAGGATCAAACAGCTGTGATCCCTTCAATCCCACCTCTTCACATCCTCTCAGAAACATGGTCAGATTATCCTGATGAGAGAAAAGACACATATTATGCATCTGCTGCCCACTGTACGTGCCAATTACAGGCCACATGTAAACACTATGTATATATGTTTCTGATGAGCTGCATGTTATCAATCCAGAGTAAAGACAAGAATCTCATTATTTGAAGAACAAGCATCTGAAGTTGTGTAGATTGTGTTTTAGGCAGTTTTACAGTTTTCTTTTACTTTTAAGGGCCACAAATAGTAATACCAGGGTTTTTTTGTATCTGATTAAACTAGCTGTCACACAATGAGCTGTACTACTTATCTGATAATTTGATGGCATAAACATAAAACAACAACCACACACAGATACACGCACAAACTGGGACAGCACTGGATTTGTTCTGAGACAGCAGTGCTGAGACTGGCCTGACACAAACAGGCACAGAACAACACAAGCACATGCAAACAAACACACACTAACCACACTCACCAGCCCGGCAATGGGTGTTGGAAGTCTATTGATCTTTTTCACAAGGCCTGGTTTGATTGAACTCAGCAACCTAATAAGTAACATGATGAGAGAGAGAGGGATTGCATTAGAGAACCATAATATGTGGGTCGACTCATAACATCATCAAAATGACTCGTGACCCTACAAAACAAGGTCTCAGTAATTTATTTTCATTCCTTTTTTCCTTTCTTTTTTCATACATTTTTCATTCAAACTACTATTTATTCAAATAATTACACTACCATTCACTAATTTAGGGTCAGCCAGATAAAAAAAAAAAAAAGGAAATTAATACTTATATTTATTGGAGAAGTTCACTTCCAGAACAAAAAATTACAGATAATGTACTCACCCCCTTGTCTTTCTTTCTTCAGACCTAAAGAAATTATGTTTTTTGAGGAAAACATTTCAGGATTTTTCTCCATATAGTGGACCTCAGTGGTGCCCAGAGTTTGAACTTCCAAAATGCAGTTTAAATGCAGCTTCAAACGATCCCAAATGGGGATGTAAACAATCTCAGTTGAGGAAAAAGGGACTTATCTATCGAAACGAAAAAAAAATATATATATATGAGAATGAGAGAAATGGGAGAAAATGAGAAAATGAGATTGGAGTTCTTTGACCTACCCTAACTGTTTTGGACCAGAGATGCACAGACAGAGAGACAAGATGAGCATTTGAGGTTAAAAACTATATAAAATGTTCTATCTTCTATCGTTTTGGTAGAGAAGACCATTTTTCCTAGCTGGGATCGCTTGAAGCTGCATTTAAACTGCATTTTGAAAGTTCAAACTCAGGGGCACCATAGAAGCCCACTATATGGAGAAAAACCCTGAAATGTTTTCTTCAAAAAACATAACTTCTTCATGACTGAAGAAAGAAAGACATGAACATCTTGGATGACAAGGGGGTGAGTACATTTTCTGTTCATTTTTGTTCTGGAAGTGAACTTCTCCTTGAAATTCAATTAAATTTATTGACAGTACAGTACAGACTTTTTTATTGTTACAAAAAAACACAATTTCACATAAATGCTGTTCTTTTGAACTTCCTATTTATCAAAGAATCCTGAAAAAATGCACCCAATCAGCATATTAGAATGGTTTCTAAAGGATCATGTGACACTAAAGACTGGAGTAATGGCTGCTGAAAAATCGATTTTGCTATCACAGTAATAAATGAAACTTTTAAATATATTAAAATAGAAAAAGAGTTATAAGATATAATACTTTTCACAAATTACTTCATTTTTACTGTTTTGATCAAATAAATGCAGCCTTGGTGAGCACACAAGACTTCAAAAAGAAACACGACCCCAAACATTTGAATAGTAGTGTAGTGTGATCAGAATCAGGTGGTTTTATCCACATATCGATACTTTTATTTGTCCTACGTAACATAAAAAAAATGCTAGTTGTAAATGATGCTGCTTATACAAACAATGCAGTTTTTATGTATTTTGTATTCTGTTAAATTAGTAGCACCTGTGTTTAATCAGAATAAACCATTTTCACTTAACATTTTTCATTTATATCTACAGTATACAGCCAAACCAACATTTATTCAGGCACCTTCAACATTTCTTACATTATCACAGTTTAGAAAATGGTAATAAAATATTACAAGAACTCAAAGTTAAAATGTGTCAGTCAGAAGAACTTTGCTAGAAAGGTATGTAACGGATGACAATCAACCGAAAAATTTTACATCAATATTTTGTGGACCAATTACCAAGCAATGCTTAATTTTGTTCAGTCTGTGGTGTAAAAACGTAACATTAGCTGTGTCTGAATAATATTTGGTCCCAAATTTTTAATCAATTTTACTGGTTGTCTACTGTACAAAGAATTTTTGGGTATATGTCGACACAGTTTATTTTATTTTGCTATCCTCACTTACATAAAAGAACTACGGTGTCCTGCATGCACTAGTAAACAAAATATGAAAAAACGTTTGATTTGACTTTATGTATGTAAAACTTACTCGCAGAGCAGAATGCCATTTTCCAGCCCACTTCTAAAATCCTTATCACCAAAACTTCTTCCTGTCACTGCCTGCCAAGCAAACAGAAAAGCACAAAGATCATCAGAAAAAATACCTGAAAATGCTTTAATGAAGAGGTCAGAGAGTGCTAATGTGACTGGAGCAGCAAATTAATTTAGGTGACCAATGCCCCCTTATAAATCTATAGTTTTACAGAATGATTTGTCTAACCAAACAGAAGCTTTATATGCATTTAGACAGGACTCAAAGCTTAACTCTTCATGTTTTAATCTGTTATGATAATGTTTTTGCTAAGTAAAAAAAAAAAACTTGATGGGTTTCACAAAGGAGCTCTAAAACAGCTGCTTTTCTTTCATTCACAAACCTGGTAGTTATTAGGGTAATACTTCACACATTCTAAAAGCACAATGTGTGTGTGAATGGGTCAAAGTAAATAAATATGTATGCTTATATTCATTTATTTATGTATTCTGTGAGTGAATGATTATATAGTCCCTATACTGTGTGTATGTGCATTTAATGTGCACAAGTAAATTACTAAACTAGTATTACATAACCTGTCTCTACTTAACACATTCACACATACCATGCATGTGTGTACAAGAGAGAAAGTGACAACATTAATTTGCTCTCTATTGCCAAAAGGCCAAGTGCATGACCAAGTATTTGAGATTAATAAAGATTATTTTCAACAATGCAAAGCACTTTGAAAAACAAAACCTGCAATTATACACATACAATTACCCAGAAACCTGTTACCCCCTTAACCTTTACACACAGTTTCTCTCCGAGCAGGAAACAGCTGACCTGTACATCAGTAAGAGGTCACTCATTGTCCATTGTCCTTCAACTGCTGCTATGAAAGGAAGCCACAGTGTCACACAGAACCATTAAAGGAATGGACCACCCAAAAATGAAAAATGCACTAACCCTCAGGCCACCCAATCTGTAGATGAGTTTCATTCTTCATCTAAACAGATTTGGAGAAATGTAGCATTACATCACTTGCACACCCAAAGATCCTCTGCAGTGAATGGGTGCCGTCAGAATGAGCTGATAAAAAAATAACAATAATCACAAGACTGCAGTCCATCAATTGATGTCTTGTGAAAAACTATAATCTACAATCCATAATAATGCTAAAGTAAAAAGGTCTATTCCCTGTTGTCCTCTCACATTAAAATCCAACTACATTTGTTAAGAACTATTTTGAACCGTTTTCGTTTGTAAACGCTTCATGATCTGTGAATATTTCTCTTCTGATTCAGATGGGAAATCTTTTTCGCTGAAAAAAAGCAATATTATAGATAGAGGACTTAAAGTTAGTGTCTTGATGAATTCAAACAAAACAATTGTTGAAAGACTGGAGTCATATGGTTTCTTTATGGATTATTGAGATGTTTTTATCAACTAATTGAACTTACATTCTGACGGCACCCATTCTCTGCAGAGGATTCACTGGCGAGTAAGTGATTTAATGCTAAATTTCTCCAAATCTTTTCCGATGAAGAACCAAACTCATCTAAATCTTGGATGTACATTACATTTTCTTATTTAAGGGGACTATTCCTTTAACATGAACACTACATTTCTCTTCTAAATTACCCAGTATAAACTAACCAGAGGCATCACTCTTTATATCTTCCTTTTCATTTCTCTCTCTCTCTCCATTCATACAAAATAGTATTGTTTCGCATTAGATCATTAGATCATAGAGGTGATCGTTATCTTCATTATAAGGGCTTGTATGATTATTAAATCAAATTTGCCTTGATAAAACAATCTATATCCTAATAAGTGTTCAGAAATTTTGCTCACCCACTCATTCTGAGGTAATGAAACCCGGACAGATAGCTGTTTGAAGCACATGTTGCTCTGCAGAATTCCAAACAAAGTTTATTTTTAACAAATTCCTTAGTCATTTTTATTAAGATCTTAAGAGTTTGTGCTGCAGCTGCACATTTTAGCATAAATTGTTTTGCTTCGCAAAAAGCCTGTTATTTAAGGATGTGGGGGAGTTAAAAATGATATTGGGCATAACAGCAAAGCCACCATCTGTGTGTACTGTTGCTCATTTCATGTGGGAAAGAGGCATTTTCAACTGCATTCATTTGATTCTAAAGGTCAGCGAGCAATGGAAAGATGGTCTCAAAAAAGTATGTGTATGTAATATCATTTAAAATTAGAATTTAAGTTTACTTTTGAGTGGTAAAACTATTTTATTTGCAATTTGCCTTTTGTGTTCCTCAATAAAACTACTTTTTTATGTAGATGGGAAAACATCTTTTGTAATGTGTTCTGTAAGTGATTTGTGTGTGTATTATTGCAGCTTTTGCTAACTGTGCTAAAGGCTAATGCCCAGTCGCACTGAAATATGGGTCTCTGAATTACCTAACACACATGCTGTGTCTGAAATAACTCACTCAGTCACCCATTCACATCCTAGTGAATGACTTATTGCTCACTACATGGGGAAAGAGTGGATGAAAATCCACTGAAACTGAACCGTCACATGTATTTGGGAATAATAATACACTACCGTTTATACTTTTATTCAGCAAGGATGCATAAAAATGATCAAAAGTGACATTAAATGCATTTACAATGTTACAAATTATTTATATTTCAAATAAATGGTGTTCGTTTGAATATTCGATTCATCAAAGAATCTATAAGAAATGTATCACAGGCATATCAGTGCTTTTAACCAGTTTGAACTGAGATAATACCGGTATAAAATGCCTTTTGAGCATCAAATCAGCATATATTAAGACTGGAGTAATGGCTGTTGAAAGATCAGCTTTGCCATTACAGGAATAAACTACATTTTAAAATCTTTAAAAACAGAAAACAGTTATTTTAAATTGTAATCATATTTCACAATATTACAGCTTTGGTCATATATTTAATCAAATAAATGCAGCCTTGATGAGCATAAGAGGTTTCTTTCACAAACTTCCCAACTTTTAAACAGCAGTGTACATACAGTTTAAGTCAAAAGTTTACATACACCTTGCAGAAACTGCAAAATGGTAATTATTACCAAAACATGAGGGATCATACAAAATGCATGTTATTTTTTTATTTACTACTGACTTGAATAAGACACTTCACAAATACGATATTTCAAGTTTTCCTTCTGAAGCATCAGTGAGCCTTTGAACCTTCTGTAATAGTTGCATATGAGTCCCTCAGTTGTCCTCAGTGTGAAAAGATGGATCTAAAAATCATACAGTCATCATTGGAAAGGGTTTAAATAAACAGCAGGCAGTTTAACTGTTCAGGACAAATAAGGGACTTATAAACACTAAACAAACAAACAACAGCAACAAAAAAAACAAAAACAAAGCTGTGAATCGTTCAGGTAACAAATCAAGTGTGTGTAAACTTTTGAACTGTGTCATTTGGACAAATTCAGCTATTATTTTCTCTTGTGGACTTTATGTAAACGTCTTTTATGTGAAATATCTTATTCAGATCAGAACTAAATAAAAAATAACAAGTATTTTGTATGATCCCTCTTATTTTGGTAAAATAATTAACATTTTGCAGGTTCTCCAAGGTGTACATAAACTGTATACCAAACTTTATGCTGAGTAAGAAAAAAAGATTAATTATGTACGGAATGAAATCTTCTCTAAAAACTCAACAACACTACAATGTTGATATTGCAAATACTGTGCATTATATAGAAAAAAATGACACAGCTATACATAGGGCCTACTGATTTTCACACATGCAGACACATTCACTCTCTCAGAATCACACACAGTTCTTTGAGAAATCCCTTGCAGCTGTCTTTAACTGTCAGAAAGACTCACTCTACTGCCGTCTTATGTCTTCACACTCTCTTCATTACACAAATACACACACACACACACACACACACACACACACACACACACAAATTAGAGATAAGCTGTTTTTCAGGCAAACATTTATCTGCCTGCTCCAACATATTCAACATTACTGTGGATCAGTCAGAAATTAATCCCTAAACATACAGAAATCACTTTAACATCTCCATTACTCTTGTTACATGAAACAGCTATTACAGAAACATCTACCATAACTAGTATTAGTACAAAGCAATATGGATAAGTAATAGGTTTTAAACATTTTAAAAAGGTTTTAAATGTCCTAACAGACAAGTAATAAGGTTTCATTGTTAATAAGTTTCACTGTGACATCTCAAGCATCTTAAAATGGAAAATATAATGGTAACAGTGTACTGTTGTAATACATTTTTTAAGTTTTTAATACAAACATTGTCAACTAAAATCTAAAAATAAGTGTCTTATAAACTGAAGCAAATATTGCCCTCAATAAGAAAATTAATTCCTGAAACTGCTCTTAATACTGTGAAAGCCATATGACAGACCTGCATCCACATAGGCATACCGGCCTAATTTATTCAGGGCTACAGCTACATGTATGAACACAGAGAGATCAGTTACAGACAGAGAGAAAGAACTGATTGATGGCAACATTTTCAGGAAGAACCAAAAAAGCTTCTGGTGGCAGACAAGCAGTTCCGTTACCAAGACGCCAAGCTCGCAAACACACACACACACACACACACACACACACACACACACACACACACCTGCTGGTGACAGTCCAGTCAACATACCCACGGGAACAGCTCCCCTACAGTGCAGTTGTGTAACAGGCTACATTTCACCATAATGGCCAAGATGCCATACACCAGAGCCAAGAAAACAGTGAGTTGCTCAAGGCAGACTCCCATTAGATGACTCAAAGCATTTGGATTTTGGTAAAAGATATCTACCAGCAATTTTTGCTGAGATTTTGCTCTCTTTAGCCAGGCACACTCACATATTACAATGATTTCAATATAAAGCTCACTGAAATCAAATCAGGAGTACTAAACTAACATAAATTATTGTACTAAACTATAAAAATGACAAAAGCAAATGATTAAAAATGAACTATAAATACAATTAAAACTGCAAATAGAAACTAAAAGCTAATTAAAAATATCAATAAACACAAAAACATCCTATATAATAGCTTTGGTTTGGTTCATGGGTTTTCAAATCTGAATAGAAACATTACTTCCAAAACCTGCCCACTGAAAAAGTGGGTGGGTACCAATGGAGTTTACAGGCCTTTATGCTACTTGTACACGTAAACAGACCATGTTTGCCAATCTGCCCCATGACATCAACATTAAAGACGGACAAAAATAGCAGTATACGCGTGCTATTCCTGCTTATAATCACCTAAGCAACAGCCTCAGCAGCAGAAAGCAGGGCTACTCTCAGTGAGGCAGAAACAGACAGGGGATGATGTCTCTCAGGACGTACTGTCTTAAAATACATCTGAAAATAGGCCACCTGACTAGGGCTGTTGGAAATAGACAACTCCAGCTCATCCGTCCAGACAAAGACACACACAGGATTAAAGAGCACTCTCTCTCACCACTATAGGAAAATTAAAAGCTGTAAAAGAACAACGGATAATGCATGGGCAAAAGCGGATTTAAGAGTGTTATGCTCTTCTATCTATTTGCTCACTGAATGTGACGCTTATCAGAATTAGCGAGTGAAAATTATTATGTGCCAATGTCCAAAAGTACAGATCAAAACTGATCAAAACCACTAATGCTTTATACTTTTTTTATGAAGATTAGCTTTCATACTGTAGTTGACTGCTTTTTATTGCTTTCCATCAATCTGGTTGTATGGTGCATGTTATTAATTGGGTCATAAATACATAAAACAGTAATCTTCTGTGACCATCCTCCTTTTATCAGTTAAATCATGAAAACCTGACTTTTTCGTGTTTAAGTGCTATAATCGGGTCATGGTGCATCTACCAACCCAGAAAACGTGAAAAATGCAACCCAGTAACTTTGTTTTAGCAAGCCTTTTCCTGCAAGTTTCCACTCACGGAGCTGCCATTTTTCGCAAGCGTCAAGTTAAAGCAAAGCATACTAACTGTTCTGTCTTTGGCTGCACAGATGAGCAAAGAACGCCATTTAGAGTCCCAGCCTCAGAGGAGACAAGAGAGCAGTGGATTTATTTATCTATTTACTGTATATTACGCTGCTGCCACACAGATCTAATATAAATATGCATTTTTTTTCCCAGCTGTTTACCTTCACAGAAATAACTGACTGTTTTTGTAATTCATTTGTGTTTTTAAGTTTAGAGTTTAAGCGTAATAAGACATGAAAGAGAACTTAGTTTAGTACTCACATGCCTTGTGACAGCCACTTTCTGTGGGTGTGTTTCAGATGTGTGTGCTCAAAAACCCCTATATCAGAAGTTTAAACTAATATAGCTTTAAATCACATGATTTCAGTGCAATAGACATGATAATCAAACCAAACATTTTTGGTTTGATTTTGATATGAGCTGTAAAGGCACAGCCCTATTCTGGAAATGAGGGCGGGGAGCAGCAGCACATTTGCATGCACGAAAACAGCGTGTTTCTGCTTCCACTCAAAACGGACACTTTAAAAATGATATAATAAATGATCTGTGGGGTATTTTGAGCTGAAACTTCACAGATACATTCTGGGGACACCTGAGACTTATATAACATATTGTAAAAAGAGGCAAATAGTTCTCCTTTAACTTATAGGCATAATATATATTCATAAGTCACAGTAGAATTAGTTAATTTACCACCTTATTAATGCACACTTGAAGAAATAGCTCACCCAAAATAAAAGTTTGCCAAATATTTACTCACCCTCAGGCTATCCGAGATGTAGATTAGTTTGTTAATTTTAGGTAATGTATTTTACATGACTTGCTCACCAATGAATCTGCAGTGAATGGGTGCCGTCGGAATCAGAGTATGTGAGCGGAGTGGAGCGGCAAAAACCGGGTTCACCATTTCCCGCTCCAGCTCCACTCCTCGCTCACTGACATCAGAAACACCGCTCCGCGTCAAAATAATTTCAGTATGTTCGAAATAGAACAGTCCTGTTCATAACATATGTGACCCTGGACCACAAAACCAGTCTTAAGTCGCTGGGGTATATTTGTAGCAATAGCCAAAAATACATTGTATGGGTCAAAATTATTGATTTTTCTTTTACGCCAAGAATCATTAGGAAATTAAGTAAAGATTATGTTTCATTAAGATTTCTTGTAAAATTCCTACTGTAAATATATAAAAATGTAATTTTTGATTAGTAATAAGCATTGTTAAGAACCTAATTTGGACAACTTTAAAGGTGTTTTTCTCAGTATTTTGATTTTTTTGCCCCCTCAGATTCCAGATTTTCAAATAGATGTATCTCGGCCAAATATTGTCCTATCCTAACACACCATACATCAATAGAAAGCTTATTTATTGAGCTTTCATATGATGTATACATCTCAGTTTTGTAAAATTTAACCTTATGACTGGTTTTGTGGTCCAGGGTCACATATATTAAAATAATGAAAAGAATAACAGGAGAGTTTGGAACACTAGTGTGCAAACTTTGTGCTCCGAATTTAAAAAAAAATCTGCTTCTCTCTCCATTCAAAATCACACCGCTCCACTCGGCGCTCCACTCACATACTCTGAGTCCAAACAGTTTCACTTCTGGCCAAAATACCATAATAAATCCATAATAATGCTTTCCTTCAATGAAAAAGTCTATCCCCTGTTGTCCTCTTACATCAAAATCTAACTACATATTTGTTTAGAAACGTTTTGGACTGTTTTCACTTGTAAATGGTTGATTTGTGCAAATTTTTCTCCTGATTTAGTCATGACTTTTTCACTGAAGAAAGCAATGGATAGAAAATGCATACATCAGCTGGAAACAACAGTTTGACACAAAAAACTGCACTTTCCTTTCAAAAACGAAAGTAATGTTAATCCTCTGCATTTTCAGCAGCTCAGATGTCGGGAGTAAATGATGTAAATGATGGGCGGGTCTATGGTAAGGCACTCATGTCTATCAAGTATCATGGGAGCTGCCTCCGTCGGTGTGTTGTCACACTGACAAGAAGCTGAGAATGACTTGATTTTAAAAAGGGAATATTACTTTTAAAAATTAAAAATCAAACTAAATTAATGTTCAAACATCAAAAAGTGAGTTTTGCATCCCCTTTAATGACAGATTTGTTTCTTACAAACAGGTTTTCACTTCACAGGAGGCTAATTGGTGGACTGGAGTGGTGTGAATTACTTGTGGATTATTGTGATGTTTTTATTAACTCTCATTCATTCATTTCTCATTGGAGAGCAAGTGATGTAATACTACATTTCTTCAAATTCTTCAAATTCAAATCTTGGCTTCCCTAAAAGTTAATAAATTTGCAGCAACTTTTCATTTTTGGGTGAACTTTTCCTTAACAACACTAGTCTAATGTTCTTAGACATGTATTAAGAATTAATGTCAAAATAAATTGTAAGAAACTTTTTTTTTACTTTGCTAAAATTAGTGCTCCTAAAGAAAAATCTAAGCATTGACCACTGTCTATAGAGAAGGACACATAAACAGGGAACTGGAAGTGTAAAGTTAGACAAGGTTGTCGGTGTCAGGACATGCGTTTACACCAGGATGTACACACACACACACACACACACACACACACACACACACACACACACACACACACACACACACACACACACACACACACACACACACACACACACACACATGTTGGGTTTACATGTTTTATGGGGACATTCCATAGGCGTAATGGGTTTTATACTGTACAAACTAGGGGTGGGCGATATGGTAAAAATATCATATCACGATTTTTTCAAGAAATATCACGATTCACGATTTTATCCCGATTCTTTGTCATGTTGGTTTTACTTTTTTACAAGTTGTCTGAGTAGTACAGCTAAATTATTTTTTCTATTTTAAAACCAAAACCTTACAAGGTAACAAAATATAAAATAAAAAGAATGGCAAATATTTAAGCCAAAGTGGGCGAAGACAAAAAAATCTTTGTCATTATTTTCTTTGTATTTAAAAAATAAGAACAAAGATAAGCTACATGTTACAAATACACATACTATACAAATAAAACAAACAGTGCTTTAATTTTCAGGTACAGTCGGTGTATTTATCAGTAGCATTCAAGAAATTTAATTAACAAATATAAAAATAAAACACTATATACATTGTATACATAAATTATACATAGAAGCAACATTTAAAGCAACTTTATTGAAGTTCTTCAGTCAAGAGCAGTGAGTGATTTTCCTTTGTTTTGTTTTATTAGCGTATCATCACCCAAAAATGACAATTCTGTCATCATTTACTCACTCTCGCATTTTTTTAAGCATAAAACATGCTGAACATAAAAACTTATTTTGAATAATGTGGGTAACCAAACAGTTGCTGGGTCCCCAGTTACTTCCATATATTTTATTTATTTTAAGTCAGCGGGGACCAGCTACTGTTACCCACATTCTTCAAAATATCTTCTTTTGTGTTAAGCACAAGAAAAAAATTAATATAGATTTAGGACATGTGAGTGACAACATTTTTGGGTGTACTGTCCCTTTAATGACAATCGGCAGCATGTTTAGTTCTGTCACAGAGCTGCACGCATCTATACAGGCGCGCATCCGTTTTTCTCTTAACTGTGTACTTTCACTTTAGACAACCAACTGTGTTTAAATGTAATCCTTGCGTGTTTTTGACAGTATAAGCAAATTAAGCGCCAAAGATAGCTCAGTTTAGTAATCAGGTGCTGTTTGACAGGCTTTTAGCGCACGTGCTTCAGGTTTACGCGCTCATGAAGCGCATGCCAGAACAGCGCGCGGACCAAATGGCGTTATTTTACCGGCAAGACTTTGAAGCACATTCAAATAATGTACTTTTGTGATCGCGAATATGAATAAGTGCAGTGTCCCGTGAGTGAATGTACAGTATATTAAGACGGAGGCACACTGTAGCACGATACTACGATATTTATTCAAAAGCAGATCGTGGAGACATTTTAATCGTCCACGATCAAAAATTGTCATATCGCACACCCCTAGTACAAACCGTACTTTCTATCGCCCTACACCTACCCTACACCTAAACCTAGCCCTCACAGGAGATTGTGCACACTTTTACTTCATCAAAAAAACTCATTGTGCATGATTTATAAGCCTGTTTCCTCATGGGGACCTGAGAAATGTCCCCACAAGGTCAAAATCTACTGGTATTCCTATCCTTGTGGGGACATTTGGTCCCCACAACGTGATGAATACCAGGTACACACACACACACACACACACACACACACACACACACACACACACACACACACACACACACAAGCATTAAAAAGAATTGAACAGCTGTAGGGACCCTAAATTTAGATGGACAGAATGTGGGTGACTGGAGCATTTTAAAATAACCAAGCAAATGACATGTGTATGCAGAACAGGGGCAGAGGCACCGAACACCCACTGGGACGGCCGAACACACGGGAAAGCACAATGCTATGTTAACAGGAAAAAATATATATTTGTTTACATTCATTCCTGAATTTATGATGCTCTGCAGGAATAATTATTCACAAAAAATGTGTTGAGACCATTTAGCCAGAAGAAAAGTTTCCCATCAAGCATCCCACAACCATAGTTTCTACCAAAATACCACACTTACTGCAATTATTGTTACTAGGTCTACAGAAAAACATTATAGTCAGCCAAACTGTGCAAAACCCTTCCAGAATATTTTTTTGATGACAACTGTGGTGAATACCAAGTTACCACAGTTTTATTGCAGGAGCAAAAACTGTAGCAACCATGGTATTTTTGGCAGAAAGTATGGTTAGCAAAATACAATTTTGTAACAGTAACAAGAAACACAGCGCAAAACATCATAGTTCATTCTCATACAAACTGAATGTATTATCAGTTTCAACCTTTTTATATCTACCATTGTTAATGTTCATGTTTAAGTGTTTCATCGTGTGAAAGAACAAAAGCGATTCCTTTAAGAATCAGCATATATATTACAATCATATCTGATAGCCTCCTGCAGAGCTTCAGTAAAGACAAAATGTCTTATTCAGGTTGTGGGCCAAGAAAGTTTAATAGCTGCTGATTTATAGCACCCACCGGGAATATTTTCAGTGTAAGATATTTTCTACCGCTCTACCTTATTCTCAGAGAATATTCCCCACAGATGTCAAAAGTGTCTGTGTGTGCGCCTGTTTTTCTGTGTCAGCCAATCTGTCACTGTTTGTGAGTTCATTCACATGTTAATAATCAATCTGTTAATTGGCTGTTTAGACACTATGAGATAACTCCACCTCTCCACTAACTCCACTTGCTGAAGTGCTGGAAAATGCATGCACACTAATACACACACACACACATAGACTTTTTTTCCATAAATATAGACTCATTCCTCCCTGCAAGGCTGAAGTGTTTTGATTAATTTCTCTATTAATCCACCTTTATGCAGTTTTGTTGTTGAGTCTAAATGTACAGTCAGATCTCCAGGAATAAGGAGCGCTTAAAAATAAATAATTAGAGGACAAAACAACAATAAAAGTAATGTTATTGTTGTACAAGGACCTATAAGTGCAATAATAATGCATATTTTTGTGATATAAAGATACATTTGACAGTAAAACATGGTTTTGAATTTGAATGTGGATATAAATTTGCTATTATAAACAAAACATAACATCTGTTTTACAACTACACTCTTAAAACTATACAGTTGAGATCAAAAGTTTACATACACCTTGGAGAAATATGTAAGTATCTTCTGTAGCTTCCGAGGGGGCAGTACTAAATGAAAAAAATATATTTTATGCTTCCTTCTGGAGCATCAGTGAACCTTCTGTAATAGTTGCATATGAGTCCCTCAGTTATCCTCAGTGTGAAAAGATGGATCTCAAAATCATACCGTCAGTTGAAAAGGGTTCAAATACACAAAAATGCTAAGAAACCAAAGAATTTGTGGGATCTGAAGGATTTTTATGTAGAACAGCAGGCAGTTTAACTGTTCAGGACAAACAAGGGACTCATGAACAAAAAAAAAAAAAAAAAAAAAAAAAAAAAAACAGCTGTGGATCATTCAGGTAACAACCCAGTACTAAGAATCAAGCGTATGTAAACTTTTGAAAAGGGGTTGTTTTTATAAATTCAACTATTTTCTCTTGTGGACTATATGTAAATGTCTTTTAATTTGAAATATCTCATTCAGGTCAGTACTAAATAAATAAAAATAACATGCATTTTGTATGATCCCTCTTATTTTGCTAAAATAATTAACATTTCACAGTTTCTGCAAGGTGTATGTAAACTTTTGACCTCAACTGCATTATCTATATTGGTACTGATGGTTCCATGAAGAACCTTTTAACATCCACGGAATCTTTCCATTGCACAAAAGGTTCTTTATAGTGGAAATAAGTTCTTTTTATAAAAAAAGCCACAAATACTTTTTGTATTACTATAGTAAATATGTGGATTGAAAAGCCTTTATGTCTGTGCATAGCACCAATTTCTCCTGTTCTTGTTTACAATGTTCAACATTGTTAAAGCTAAATTTGGGGTTCACAATAAGGTCTGAAACAGAGAATTCTGTGTCAGATGCAAATGGATTGTGCTGTGCATGACTCTGATTCACGCAGCACTGTTCAATTTGCTAAACAAAGCCATATTCCATTGGCTTGTGCCACACTGTCCATAGGCCGTGCAGATATTAGATTTGTGCTTCATGGTTCTGTTGGAAAGGCCCAAAAATTTCAGCTCATACACAAAGACCTCGGCCAATATGACTGCCGACACAGTTCAGCCACAGACAGAAAAAACGCATTTGCATTTGGCATTTTTGAGGTCAGAGGTCAGAACTACCACACACACACAAAAACAGACAGCCACACACACTGTCTGTTGCCTGAATTTGGAATAGCACACTAGCCATACTATTTCCACCATATCTTTATATACCGTATATCCCTTATTATCTCCTTATATAGTTAGTTTAACATTCAATTATGGGAGTTATGCTAGTTATGCGTTTCATAGACTCTTGGAGATTATTCCTTGACCAGGAAAACCTATTCTAAGATGAGTAAAAGTAGTGTTATATAACACTGCATTTAAATGATTGCAAAATACATCAGGATTGTGTGTGCTCTAAAGGGTGGGTGGGAAGCTGGAGAGATTTTGAGGCTGGAAAGAATCACATTTTTTTTTACATAAGCTACAAGACTCATTTACACAACGTGAACAATCGTGTTGTGTAAGACGAAGGCACTGGATTAATGTGTCTTCATTAAAAAGCTAATCAGAGACTGATACAAACTAAAAACAATCTGAGGTAACACTTTTTACAAGTTCACAACATGCTCACAAAACTTGACTAAAACGGTTCAAAAATGAAAAATGTGCGACAATAATTTAAAATCTGTCACTGTTTTATCAGATATCATGTGCATGCCAATGTTTCCTGAACACAATAACAAACACAGCGCAAGCTGTGATATCTGATTCACAAACAAATGACTCCTATGAAACAGTTCAGATTCACTCAGAATCCGAATCACCCAGTCAGCGAATTGTTTAAAAAGCAGGTCATATAGTTTTTTTAAAGTGTCCTAATATTGGGTTGGAGTTTCCTACAACAGGTTTAAATGCGTGTGAGGTCAGAAAACATTGTAATCAATTGTCAATAATTTCGAAACAGCTCGTTCAAAGCAGCTTTGAGCTTAATGTCTGTAAACCCCTCCCTTCCATAAGCCTACTCTGCTCTGATTGGCCAGCTGGCCAAGCTCTGATTGGTACAGAGGAGTACTTGAGCAAATTAGCGAGCGCTGCCATCTGTGTTTCCAAGTCTGCAGTTATTTCTAATGTCCGCAAGTTGAAGCGACCCCAATAACATTGTATTTAGTCCTTGAAATGCTAATTTACCAATGGAACCCCAACAAAAAGTGTATTTTACACTCTGGAACCCGATTTTTAAAGGGGGACCCCCATAGAAGCGCGATTGGGAGAGTAGAAATTGGGCGGTTTTGTTGTGAAAACATGGCAACCCTGCACCTTTACATAAAACAATAATATAGTGCTCCAGTTCTTAAAATAATGACATAATACATTTTGTTTAACACTTCTGCAAGTGAATTGTGCCCTCAGCTAAAGTTTAGCTGCTAAACTGTAAACACATAACAAAACAATAATGGCCCAGCAAGCATTTTTTGGTCTAAAAGACGTCTATTAGCCGTGAAAACACAGCCCAGACGTCTAGGCTAAAACAAGTTTGTATTTGGGCTGTCAGTGAAAATTTAATAGAAGTCTACAAATATCCCAGTATTAGACTAGTCATCAATTTAAAAATGACAAATTAAAATTACAAAAATTAAACCATAAAACCTTGTAAACGCTGCTGAGTTTGCTTACAGGATGGAATATCATACATCTAACTAGTTATTTTGCCAAAAAATGGCATGCAACCAAATTCAAGATTATTTGGGCTGGAAGTGGGTTACACATAGCCGGACTATATCGGGTTTATAGTTAACCCAGATGGTGAAATGACGACTATTGCTTGCTGGGTGGATACGTTAGCTGAGTGCTAACATGACTAACTGTTGAAACAACACAGAATGTAAACCAAAATACGTCTAAGTTACATTCTTTATTAGAACAACGACAGTCTACATTAATCGACACATTCAGTGTCACATATCACTGTTTCAGTAAGACTGTAATATCGTGGATTGCCTGGAAACCTAAAGCTGTACTAGGTATACATCACATATTAGCACAAAAAATAGATATTATGAGCACTTGAAAATGTACAGCTAATATATCAATCATACTTACAGTCAGAAAGCTCTCGGATTTCATCAAAAATATCTTAATTTCTGTTCCAAAGATGAACGAAGGTCTTAGGGGTTTGGAACAACATAAGGGTGAGTAATTAATGACAGAATTTTTATTTTTGGGTGAACTCTCCCTTTAAGGCAGAACAGTTCTGTTACAAACAGAGACATAAATTATTTTGCTAATAGTGCTGCATGGCACACAGAACTGATGCTGAACAGCTCCAGGTCTTTCACAGTAGACCGAAGTTTATCTTAGTCACAGAAACAGTTGGACTGAAGGTCATTTGGCTCAAAGTGTGTCTTTGTGGTCACCCTGAATTCTTGAAAGCACAAAACAAAGCCAACAGCATCATGGAAAGCTCATATTTAGGCTGTGATTTCAGTGCCTGTGTTCTTGAGAGGACTGTATTAAATAAGTGTGAACTGTGTAGACAGCCTGCGTCTGCCTCCCAAATCTCTTTCACTGCATAAGCTGTATCATTTAATCCTTACGTATGTGACTGCACAGCTGTGACAGCTGGCTTTATGAGGTCATATGACAGAGCCATCTGTACTCAAATGTACCATCTCTGTCACACACACACACTTGACCTCATACCCTTGATTTGCCAGATAGATGCTTTAAAGGAACACTCCACTTTTTTTGGAAATATGCTCATTCTCCAACTCAACTCTTTTGAAATCCATTCAGCCGTTCTCCTGTTCTGGCGATATCACTTTTAGCATAGCTTAGCATAGATCATTGAATCCTATGAGACCAATAGCATCACGTTCAAAAATGACCAACGAGTTTCGGTATTTGTCCTATTTAAAACTTGACTCTTCTGTAGATATATCGTGTACTAATACCAGCGGAAAATGTAAAGCTGCGATTTTCTAGGCCGATGAGATTAGGAACTACACTCCCATTCCGGCGTAATAGTCAAGGAAGTTTGCTGCCGTAATATGGACGCAGCAGTCGCAATAATATCATGCGGCACCTGAAATTAGTTCCCATTTGCACGTGCCGCGTGATATTACTGTGCCTGCTTCGTCCATATTACGGCAGCAAACTTCCTTGACTATTACGCCGGAATGGGAGTGTAGTTCCTAATCTTATCAGCCTAGAAAATCAGCTGCTTTGCATTTCCGCCAGTTTTAGTACACGATATAACTACAGAAGAGTCAAGTTTTAAATAGGACAAATATCGAAACTTGTTGGTCATTTTTGAACGCGATGCT
Source organism: Garra rufa (assembly GCF_049309525.1). Taxonomy (NCBI): domain Eukaryota; kingdom Metazoa; phylum Chordata; class Actinopteri; order Cypriniformes; family Cyprinidae; genus Garra; species Garra rufa. The sequence goes on along the minus strand of NC_133366.1, from coordinate 38,082,782 downwards.
ATTGGTCTAATAGGATTCAATGATCTATGCTAAGCTATGCTAAAAGTGATATCGCCAGAACAGGAGAACAGCTGAATGGATTTAAAAATGGTAAAACTCAACTTATTAACTCGGGGGGAGTTGGAGAATGAGTCTATTTCCAAAAAAAGTTGAGTGTTCCTTTAAATGCTCTTAAAGTGGACCACAAGTTGATGTGCAATCAACGGGACACGTTCTCACCATGGTGACTCTATGACAGTGGTGGTCAAATGGTGGGATGGAAAGAAACAGGCAGAGAAAGAGAGAAGTGATCTGAAACCCGATAGTCAATGGGAGAGGAACTCTAGGGCTCTTGAAATATGATAGGCCAAGGCAGAGAAGGACTTTCTGTAATGCGATGTGGTTGCTGCTGTCCGTCTCTAACCACCGACAGGTGCACTGGGAGTGTTTCCTCATACAGTTTCCGTACAACGTCACGTGGCCCATTCAGCGCACACCTATGAGAGGTACTATCAAAACAAAGATAGGACATATGATACTCTGTCTAAAACAATCCTGATATACAGATAAGTGACAGGCGGTTAGGTAAGAAAAACATTTAGAAACCAAATCAAAGTAAGGTTGTGCAAACGAAATACAGTGGAAATCAAAATTAGAACAATCTATAATATTCTATTTTCTGAAATATAGTTAATCTTCATCACTCAAAATGTATTAGCTGTGGGTATACCACTGTTTGACTAAATAACCAGAGAACTTCAACAAAAAATATTATTTTGTGGAAAACACGGTGCTCAAAATTAAAGAACTGTAGCACGAAAGAAGATTACAGCTCAATTTTGGAGGGTTACAGCTGTTTTGAATGACTTCAGCACATCTGTGGCCGCAGGACATCACTGCGCTGGTGTGATCTTGCTCCATTCTTCTTCTACTCTCTTACATAGTTTGGTAACTGTACTGTAGTGAGTTTTTTAGCCATAACTTTGTCGCAAAGTTTAACAGGGGCATTGTCTTGCATGAAAATTGCATGCTGATTGGGAGATGCTTGCGGGGAAGGAACTGCATGTTGCTGAAGGAAGTTCTGATAAACATTTGCATTCATCCTGCCGTGTAGATGTATAAGAGGCCCAGCTCCTGCTGCTGAAAACATCCTCCAAACCATGTCACTTCCTCCTCCATGTTTCACTGACTTCTTTACACACTTAGGCTTCAGTCTTTTCCCAGTTTGATGCCGAACAAAATGTTTCCCATTAGACCCAAATTAATTAAACTTGCTCTCATCACTAATGTGAACTTCGAATCAGTTCTCCTCTGTCCACACAACATAATTCTCAGCAAATTTGAGCTTAGCCTTTTAATTCTTTCTGCTGATGAGAGGCTTGGTCACTGCAGATTGTGCTTTCAGCCCAGTTCTCTTAAGCGTTTCATGACAGATCCTTACCCTGTTCAGCACTGAACTGACAAGCAATTCCAGCTCCAGTGTTGAACCGATTCCCCATTGAGACTCTCTGCATTATCTCCATGTGCATTTGTCTTACATGGACGGCCAGTATTTTTGAGTGACTTGAATGAATTAGTCTCAATGTAAAGATGCAATATTTGAGAAAACAGTTTTGGAATGACCAACTTCTCTTGTGATGGCTGAAAGGGTCATCCCTTTGGCCTTTGTCTGGACCACCTGTTGTCGCAGGGTTTTAGTCACCTTAGAGCGTCCCGCCATCTTGCAATCTCAGTGAAAATTGGAGTAACGCTGCCAGTTAAAAAGGGTTTGTCATATAATTAAGAAAATTAGCACCAGGTGCCAGATTAGCACCAATAACTTGGAGGTAAGTGTTCTCTAATTTTGATAAGTTCTTTTTCAAATATCTCATTTAACTTTTTTATACTGTGCTTCAGACTACACTTAATTTATGAAATATGCTTAAAAACTGCACTTATACTCCTGTTAGAATAAATTCTAATGGGACTGCAGTGACCTTGAAATTTAGGAAATTGTAGATTGTTCTCTAGTTTTGATCTCCACTGTACCGTGCAAATAGAGAGGAATATGATTGTTTGTCAAGGTAAATAATGAAAATTGCATAGGTAAGTACTGTAAAATGTTATCTGGTACAACCCCATGGTTTTTTAAATTAATTATTCATGATTTGTAGTACCAATAATACTTTTAACCTGAAAAATATAAGAATTCTGTTCACATTTAACATATAAACTAATAATGCATGATTTGCAATAGATAAATAGATATATGTTTCCTGTTTTATCAGTATATTATGTAACCTAAATATATCAATGTGTAATATATTAATATATATGCATGTCTCAAGAGAGCTCCATGTCTCTTTGTACTGCAGTCTGCCATTCACGCTTCGGTTTGCCATATGCTTTGGGCTGTAATGTTCTAGCTCTTTCAGTGACTCACTAAGGAAAAAGCATTTTTAGCAGGAGACAGAAGAAGCATGTCTCTCTCTGTGCCAATTTAGTTAAAACTATTTGCGAGCAGCAGGGTGCTAGGCTATTTCAGCCTGTCTATTTATACTGATCGTCCTAAAATGCATGAGCTTCAGCCTGTGGCACTGGCATGCCAGAGAAACACATGGACAGAAAGACAGACAGAATGGACAAATAGTAATGCAGAAAAAATGTGAATGGATCATGGTACGGCAAAGTGCTCTATACTTTTGGTGGTAGATGTGGGTCACTGCATAAACGTTTGTGCCGTATATGCATATCATAAGAAAGTACTGATTTTCAAAGTCATTTTTACCTTAATGATATCAAATATCTGACCCTTGAATCAATTCAAAATTAATAGCTACTCAACTACTGCTACCGATGAAATCAAATCATCATATCATAGTAACCATAAATAATTTATGATGCACTGAAAGACAAATACTCTGCTTAAATGCATTTAAAATATTAAGATATATAGGACTAGAATGAGAATGTAGTAGAATGCAGTGCACTATATTTGCAACATCTTCTATACTAATCTAACTACACTGTAAAAAAATAAGTTGAATTAACTTAAAATTGAGGAAACCCATTGCCTTAATTCACTTAACTTTTTTTTTTAATTATGCATTACATTCATTTACTTAATAATTTTAAGGCAACGGGTTTCCTCAATTTTTTTAAGTTTAGTCAATTTTTCACTTTTTAGTGTAGGCAAGGCTTTGCATAATCTAACTAAATTACACAATATTAATGAAATCTGTATGTGGGTCAATATGTAAAATTTTGAAGCACCATATGAAAAAAAAACTGAGAATCTAATGCAGGGGTTTTCAATCTTAGGACCACAAGGAAGTGCTAGATGGTATAAAAATGTAAAAAATTTAAATAACAACATACACATTTGAACAGTAAGATTTTTAATGTTTCTTTTTAAAAGTATATTTTGCTCACCAAGCCTGCATTTACTTGGTCCAAAGTACAAAAAACAGTACATTTTGGAAAAAAAATGTTACAATTTAGGGTAACTGTTTTCTATTTGAATATATTTTAAATTTTAATTTATTCTGATTTTTTAGCCTCATTACTCCAGTCACATGATCCTTCAGAAATCATTCTAATATTCTGATTTGCTGCTCAAAAAAACAAACATTTATAATAATGTTGAAAACAGCTGAGTAGAATTTTTTAGGTTTCTTTAAAGAATAAAAAGTTCAGAAATACTGACTCCAAGCTTTTAATATAGTGTATAATGTTACAAAAGCTTTTAATTTCAGAAAACACGGATCTTTCTATGAACTCAATGAACTCAACTGTTTTAAATATTGATGATGATAATAATAATAAATGTTCCTTAAACAGCAAATCAGTATATTAGAATGATTTCTAAAGGATCATGTGTCACTGAAGTCTGGAGTAATGATGCTGAAAATGTAGCTTTGATCACAGAAATAAATTACATTTTACAATATCTTCTACAAATAGAAAAAAGTTATTTTAAACAGTAAAAATATTTCAATTTTTTTACTGTTTTTGCTGTACTTTGAATCAAATAAATACAGGCCTGATGAAAAAAAACAGCTAATACCAGCTTAGGCTGGTTGGCTGGTCTTAGCTGATTTAAGCTGGAAGTAGCTGATTTTAGCTGGTCTCCCAGCTTGGCCAAGCTGGTCAGGCTGGTTTTAGCTGGTGGTTTCCCAGCCTGACCAGCTAAGACCAGCCTGACCAGGCTGGAAAAGTGGCCAAAACCCCTCTAAAACCAGCCTGCCTTCCAGCCATGACCAGCTAAAACCAGGCTGGTTGACCAGCTAAAACCAGCCAACCAGCCTAGGCTGGTTTTAGCTGTTTTTTTCACCAGGCTTGGTGAGCAGAAGAGACATCTTTAAAAAACAAAAAATCTTATGTTTAAAAACTTTTGACTGGTCATGTAAATTGAAATGGGATTGAAGTAAGTAAATAAATATCTCTAAAAAGCTCTAATCATATAACTTAGTAGAAACTAAATATTTCCCAAATGATATTTATAAATTGTGATTTTCCACATTATAAACTGTTTCTTGATTCAAGAAACTACATAGACTTTACGACGGGGGTCGATCATATCGTGGGGTCCATGGCATCTAAAATATTAAAAACCCCTGATCTAATGCACACAACTCAACCTCAAATCTAGATCAGTGACGTGAGGATTCTCCCTATCCAATCCACGACCCCTAAAATGGGTCATATTATTAATACCAAGACCTACATCTAAAACCTTTAACATCTCTAGGGATGGAACAGTCCTACATTCACATGTTACACTTGACAGTGAATGAGGTCAAGTAGCACGAAGGCCGAATAAATACTGTATATGCCACACATGCTCAGTAAACAAACTGTTTGACCGAGCTTCTGTGCTGCCGTGACTACTGGCCTCACTTGGGAAAGGGGCGTGGCCTGTAGAGGACACGGGGGCGTGTCTCTTGGCTTCCACAACAACTGGAATCGCTTAGCAAAAGGGGGCGTGCCCGCTCGCATACTATTTGTGCATCCTTCTGTTTCTGATGCAAATCTTGAAAATTAATAATATTTTTTTTGGGAAAGTGTCCACTGGATTGGTGACGTACAGTATAAAATCTACCAGCATAACATTTAAATAGGCCGATGGCTGTCATGTGAGGGAAAAAAATCGGTGATCCATCAAAGCCGCGCTAGTCCGATTACAGCACCCGAATCCCGCGCACATGATCCCCGCGCTGTTGGGCTCCATTGCCCGCTGTTGTAACCAAACCCGCTACACACGCTCGCACACTCACAACAGGTGACGGTGCAATATTTATAAGCTGTCCAGAGCGTGATGTAACCTCGAAACAAACATTAAAATGATGCGAAACTCACCTCGATCCATTTTTGCGCCTCTTGAAACGCTGGTTCTGGGGTAGCGTCAGCAGATTCTGCTTGATCCAGATGGGCATTTGAAGCCGAATCGTCTCCAGGACTGGCCATTTCCTAAAAAAGGGTCTTAGCAAGAAAGCCTAGATGAGAAATCCAGCGCTCCACAAACAGAGAGACCTGCGTGTTTACTTCAGATCATTCGCCGTAATAGCAGACTCGTTCAATATGCTGAGCTCAAACGTTCACAGCGCAACACACTGCGGTTCTCCAGCGCTCAGCAGCACTGCAGATGAACTGCACTTTCTACCAAGCGCGATGCAATACGAGTCCGACCTCCGCTGCTAAAAATATAAGCTAAAAAAACACCAGAGGTCTCCGTTCAGCCAATGCGTAAGGGGCAGCAGGGCGAACGCATCAGCCTCCCTGTCTCTTCTCCTAAAGAACGGGAGACTGGCATGCGCGGGGGAAAGGAATTTAACGAGAACAATAGAGCAGTTCCGTTACCGCTCCAGTTACGGCCAGACATCTCTCTCTCTCCCTCTCTCTCATATTATTCTTATAAACATAACATGTCTTTCGCCCTCTCTCAATTTAGTATAGTAAAGTTATTGATATAAAGTAAAACTAGAGTTGCATTTTCTAAAGAAAACACCAGTACTTGAATGGTCGCAGGAATTTTAGGTAAATTCATAATTGGAAAAAGTTGTAACCCATGGATAGAGGGAGACAGAAAATTCTAGAAATACGCAGTTGAAATTGATAAACAGAAAAGACTGCTCCTGTGCTCAGTAGTCTACAGTGTCAGAAATTAAATAAGAGGTTTAATATAATAAAGTTATTGATATAAAGTAAAACTAGAGTTGCATTTTCTAAAGAAAACACCAGTACTTGAATGGTCGCAGGAATTTTAGGTAAATTCATAATTGGAAAAAGTTGTAACCCATGGATAGAGGGAGACAGAAAATTCTAGAAATACGCAGTTGAAATTGATAAACAGAAAAGACTGCTCCTGTGCTCAGTAGTCTACAGTGTCAGAAATTAAATAAGAGGTTTAATATAATAAAGTTATTGATATAAAGTAAAACTAGAGTTGCATTTTCTAAAGAAAACACCAGTACTTGAATGGTCGCAGGAATTTTAGGTAAATTCATAATTGGAAAAAGTTGTAACCCATGGATAGAGGGAGACAGAAAATTCTAGAAATACGCAGTTGAAATTGATAAACAGAAAAGACTGCTCCTGTGCTCAGTAGTCTACAGTGTCAGAAATTAAATAAGAGGTTTAATATAATAAAGTTATTGATATAAAGTAAAACTAGAGTTGCATTTTCTAAAGAAAACACCAGTACTTGAATGGTCGCAGGAATTTTAGGTAAATTCATAATTGGAAAAAGTTGTAACCCATGGATAGAGGGAGACAGAAAATTCTAGAAATACGCAGTTGAAATTGATAAACAGAAAAGACTGCTCCTGTGCTCAGTAGTCTACAGTGTCAGAAATTAAATAAGAGGTTTAATATAATAAAGTTATTGATATAAAGTAAAACTAGAGTTGCATTTTCTAAAGAAAACACCAGTACTTGAATGGTCGCAGGAATTTTAGGTAAATTCATAATTGGAAAAAGTTGTAACCCATGGATAGAGGGAGACAGAAAATTCTAGAAATACGCAGTTGAAATTGATAAACAGAAAAGACTGCTCCTGTGCTCAGTAGTCTACAGTGTCAGAAATTAAATAAGAGGTTTAATATAATAAAGTTATTGATATAAAGTAAAACTAGAGTTGCATTTTCTAAAGAAAACACCAGTACTTGAATGGTCGCAGGAATTTTAGGTAAATTCATAATTGGAAAAAGTTGTAACCCATGGATAGAGGGAGACAGAAAATTCTAGAAATACGCAGTTGAAATTGATAAACAGAAAAGACTGCTCCTGTGCTCAGTAGTCTACAGTGTCAGAAATTATATAAGAGGTTATGACATTGATTTTTTTTTTATTATTGTAATAAGTTCCTTGAGGTTTAATTATAATGTTAAAAAAGTTTTTGCACAAAAAAAGTCTCAAGTCGAAAAAATAATAATTTTCAACTCTCATTCTGACCCTGTTTTAAGGGGCAGGTCCTTTAAGGCTTTTCAGTAATCTGCCACATGATTGGCTAACATCATTCCACAGGAAACTGTATCAATGCCCCCTCGCTACTGCATGTGAGTGTTTTGACATCATGATAAAAAAAACACCAATTTCCAGACAAAGCATTATGAAACCATTTACTTACCGTGTGTTATGCAGCTGCAATACAGTACGATCTAGTACCACTTTCAACAAATGTTTCTTTGTGAACTCTCCGTGACACCGCCTCCTTTACAAAACAGAATGCTCCGATCAATTAAACACGATCTGGGACCCCATTAAAAATAAACTATCCAGTTTAAACTAACCTGTTTAAACCAAATGCATCAAAGCGAACATTCTTTAACGCCATATGTCCAATTGATGAAAGACAAGCGTGTGGACTGTGTCAGAAAGCGAACACACATCTGTATTGTATCCAGTGTAGACAAGATAGTGGCAGTGATAGTAATTTATATTTGCTTTTGACGCGACGCAACACTCGTTAAGCGACTGAACACTAGTGGGCGGGGCATATGGCGGGAATATGACTATTCACTGATGCCTTGCTCTGGAGGCAGTGTTTATGCAAATGTTTGTACCTATAAAATCAAATCAAATCATAACATCTTATAGTAGTCATAAATAATTATGATGTGTCGACTCGAAAGGCAATAAACAATTTGTAGAATACATTTAATATATTAGCTTATATAGGACTAGAAGTTAAATGTTATATAACAAATTTAAACAATCTACACAATGTAGTGCACTATATTTGCCATCCACCCCCAAACCCCCACCCACACCCACATTTTAAATGTCTGTGGTATTTTTGCCCTAAGCCCTTGTTTATTTCTGACCTTTGTACAGTGTGCCATTTTTGCAGGTACAGTCACATTGGTGAAATTTCACAGGCAAAACAAGGTCCATTGTCTATTGTAGTGATATATGAAGCACAGCCCCCACTTTTAAAGCAAGCCACTTGTTGCAAAATTTGCACATGTAAATCTTTTGCGAAATTCATGATTACATGGATTCCTATTGAAATTATTGAAATATCCCAGGGGAAATTTACTGAACAACAGTAAATGTGAACGCACCTTTAGAGGTGGCTTTAAAAACATCTAGAATTTAGAGTGCCATTTTCAAACCCCAAAGATTTATTGCATTTCTGATTATGAAATTAGGTCTGTGACTAGTTGTTTAGACAGAATTAATTGAACATAGTTAAATACTTTACATTAGGGGTTTGTTCAGAATGATGAATATCATTACAGCACAGCTGTAGACGGAGTAGCCAAATAAACATATTCCAGAATCAGATTTTAGGCCAAGAAGTTCAAAGGTCGAATATTTAGGCCCTATTCTTTTTTTTTACAACTTACATAAGGCCGGTTGGTGGTGCTGTTCAATCAACTCAAGATGTGGAGAAAAGCAGAAGAAATAAGGCTAGAGAAAAGGATTGAAAAGTTTTAAGCAGAAGAAAAGTGGGCATTGGTGGAACAAGTGCCTACAAGCTGATAAGGTCCTAAACATAAATCCTCCCCTAACTCTATCTATATTGAGCTTGTAAGGCTGATCAGCTTGTCAGCCACAAAGCAGGGAGAAAAGTCCATTTTAGAGCTGACACTGGTCTAGAGGGTTTGAAACTGTTTTAAATCAGTTTGTATGATAAATGAATAGTCTGTGGACAAATTCAATAGTTTATTGTTAGTTAAAATATAAAAGCTTGTGCTGTGTGCTAAAGACCCGATAAAATCAGTTGACTCAGTTTTCTTTCGATGTTGATGTAATTGTAAATATAAAACATTTTGTTAGTAGCAATAAAATAAATATTTACTGAAATAAAAAAAAACTAGAACGGTTTTTATTTAAGCTTTCATTTTCATTTGTTTTTACTTGATGTACTAAAATAACTAAAACTATGATAAAAATTAATTTAAAAAAACGATACTATACTTAACATTAAAAACAAACAAACTACTAAATCATTAATTTAAAATGAAAACAGAAAATTCTAATAAACTAATTCAAAATTGTAATAAAAAAACTTGTAGTATTTTAATGATTCAAAAATGACAAAATAACACCAGTGTGCGTCCTTTTTAACTAATGCTGCCCAATTTTTTTTTCTTAATAACAGCAAAAGTTATGTTCTTTTAAATGTAAATATGATATAAAATACATTAATCAACTTAGCTGGATGTTATAAGACTTACAACAGTACATTTAAATAAAATAAATCTATCTTCTTCAGAGTTTACAAACCATTCAGTTCTGTCCTGGGGAGCTCTGCATATTTTGTATGTCTCCCTTATTCAACATACCTGTTTCAAATACTGCTTCTCCATGAAATTAACTGATGTTTGTCAAATAAAAACAAGCATATCAAATGTTCAATGCCATGTTTCTCCAGAACCAGGACTGTAATGTAACCAATAGGTGTCATTACACTCCAGCTTTGGCTGAGTCCCATTTCTTTTATCTTAGTCGCCATGCGCCCTCTGCAGGAAGGATTTTTTATTTTCTCATGGGAATCCATTATTATCCGTTTATTGATTGCAACTTTTATTTTCAAGTGAGTAATGAATATTGCTTTGCCATCCTGTGTCATACTGTCCTTATTTTAACAAACTATTTTAATACGATTTTTCTACGAACAAGCACAGGGCCAAACAACAAATCCAGTCACATATATTTCGAATATTTGTTGATTAGCAATGTTTCTTTTTATCGGGTTTAAACGATAGTTCACCAAAAAATTGAAAATTCTGTCATTAACTTCTCACCCTCATGTCGTTCCAAACAAATAAACCCAGAAAATAAGTTATTTTTTGTTGAAATCCGAGAGCTTTCTGGTCCTGCATAGACAGCAACATAACTACAACAACGTTCAAGACCCAGAAAGATAAGGACATCTTTAACATGTGACATCAGTGGTTCAATCAACCGTAATGTTATAAAGCTACGAAAATACTTTTTGTGAGCAAAGAAAACTAAAATGACGACTTTTTTCAACAATTTCTTCCATGACATTCGACGTGCTGCTAACGCAGCAGAAACCAGTTTTCTATCAGGAGAAAGTTATACTCTATCATTCCCATTCATTTAAAAGTCATTTGCTTCCCTGGTAGAGTTTGGCCAACTTATCTGTTCTTTTGGACAGTAGCAAACCTGCCATTACATGTCTCAGACAATGCCACAAATCTAGCAAATATTACCAAACTCCAGTGAAATTGCTTTCTCAGAATCAGAGGTAGTCATTGTATCAAACTTCTTACCTTGTGAGCCCGACTTTCTGTGTGGACTGTTTTGTAAATGTCGTTTGCTAATATTCCCCAGAGTACCCAGTCAGTTTTCAGTCAGCATTTGGCGTTTTTACTTCACGTGGACAGATTACACTTTCTAACTTCTGGAGACCGTTATATCCGGCCATAATCAACATTTAGCGCAGTCATATAGTGCTGTATACTGAGAACGACAGTAAACGAATGCTCCTTTCTTCCTTACTCAGCATCATGCCATGACTCCAGACAGAGGGCTTGCGTGGGTGTAATATTAACGACGAAAATGACAAGAAAGAAAAACAAGGAAAACACCTACATCCAGCATCCAGAAACAAACCTTGGACACAAGGTAGGCTACTATGCTATAAGCATATGTGACCCTGGACCACAAAACCAGTCATAAGGTTAAATTTGACAAAACTGAGATGTATACATATTTGGCCGAGATACATCTATTTGAAAATCTGAAAGCTAAGGGTGCAAAAAATCAAAAGACTGAGAAAATCACCTTTTAAGTTGTCCAAATGAAGTTCTTAGCAATGCATATTACTAATCAAAAATTACATTTTGATAGGTTTGCAGTAGGAATTTTACAAAAAATCTTAATGGAACATGATCTTTACTTAATTTCCTAATGATTTTTGACATAAAAGAAAAATCAATAATTTTGACCCATACTATGTATTTTTGGCTATTGCTACAAATATACCCCAGCGACTTAAGACTGGTTTTGTGGTCCAGGGTCACATATACAAAAGCTTGTTTTGATGTATCAGAACTAATGCAACTGTTAATTAACTGATATTATAGATCTGTATTCAACTGGACTTGAAACAGGACTCCAACTAGACACTTAGAAATTGCTTTAGGTTGCAATTATGCAGACACAGCCACAGATATTTAGTTAGGTATAAATTAAATGCTGCAGAGGTGCCTTTTTTTTATAAATCAACTAACTTTTTTTTTCATAACTCACTTTAGCATTAAAAAATTAATATAGCATTAAAACGTCTGCATAAATAAGCTTTTTAGCTTTTTTTGGTCCAGTCAAACTTGATACCAGTGGCAACCAGTAAAGATTTAATTTACTGATGACTGTGACATTTTAAAATGTTATGGATGCATTTTTGCATTCATACAGTACACCCCTATGACAAGTTAAAGGGATAATTTAACCCAAAATGCAATTTCTGATATAATTTGTTGACCCTCATGTCATTTCAAAGCTATGGTATAAAGTGCCTTGCGAACGTATTTATACCCCTTCATTTTTTTTTTTTTTTTTTACATTTTATGTTGCTCCCTTACGCCATGCACCATAAGTGCAAAGCAAAAAACTGATTTTTAACATCTTTGCAAATGTATTAAAAAAAAAACTTAAATGATTCCATTGCATAAGTATTGCATATATTATCTGGGACAGTTGAAATTTCACTTAGGAGCATTCAATTTGCTTGTAGATGTTAACTACACTTCGAGTAAAGTTGACCTTTGGCAAATTCAATGGAATAGGTATGATGTAGAAAGGCACACGTCCTAATAAAAGGTCTAACAGCTGAAAATGCATAACAGAGCAAAAACCAAGTCCTCAGGTTAAAAAAAAAAATCTTGTAGAGCACAGAGACACACATCTTGGAAAAGTTCAGAAAAAAATGTTGCTGCATTGAAGGTTCACAGAAACATTTAGTCTCCATTACCCTTAATAGAAGATGTTTGGAACAACTAGGACTCTTGGCTAGAGTGGTGACCAAGAACCTGATAGTTACTCTAGTTGAGCTCCATGATCATATATGCAAATGGGAGAAACTGAAACAGGAGGACGAACATCACCGCAACACTATCAATCTGGGCTTTATGGTGGTGTGGCAAGACTCAATCATCTCAGTGAAGACACATGAAAACACATTTGGAATGAGCAAAAAAGCGCAAAAAAGGACCCTCAGACTGTGAGAAACAAGATTCTCTGGTCTGAAGAAACTCAAATCCAAGCATCATGTTTGAAGGAAACAAGCACTGCTCATCATCTGCAGAGTATCATCCCAAAAGGTAAGTGTGGTGGTAGCAGCCTCATGCTGTGGGTCTGTTTTTCAGTGGCAGGGACTGAAGGACTTGGAGTAGAAGAGAAGCTCAATGCACCAAAATATTGAGAGAGCCTTAATGAAAACCCAGATCATTCAGAACCTCAGACTGGGCAGAAGATTCACCTTCCAAAAGGACAATGACCTAAGCACACTGCAAGAGTGGTTTATAGACAACTCTGGGAATGTCCTTAAGTGGCCCAACCAAAGCCTGGGCTTGAACCCAATCAAACATTTCTGGAGAAACCCGAAAATGTCTGCCAGACCCCATCCAAGCTGATAGAGCTTGAGATGTGAAGCAGCAAGGAAAAGAATAACAGATAATTGCTAAATGTTGATGTGCAAATCTTGTTGCATCATACCCAAAAAGACTTGAGGCTGTAAAGGTGCTTCAGCTAAGTACTAAGTTAAGGGTATGAATACTTATGCAATGTACTCATTTCAGTTGTTTTATTTTTTATACATTTATGAAGTTGTGACAATTCTGTTTTAGCTTTGTCATTATGGTGTATGGAGAGTAGACTGATGTGGAAAAAAAGTAATGTAAAACAGTTTAACATAAGGCAGCAAAAAAAAAAATTAAGGGGTAATGAATACTTTCACAAAGCACTGTATGACTTCACTACTATTGTGGAACAAAACCAATGTTAATCAGAATGTCCGGGCTGCTCTTTTTCATACATGAAAGTGGGTCATATTAGACTAGAAGTAAATATCCAAAAATCTGCATTCACTTTCATTGTATTGAAAATATCAGTTTGGACTTTCAGCAATAAATGTTTCTTTCGTGGCTTATAGTAGTGTCATACAGATTGAAAAATCATGAGGGTGAGCGAGTACACTGTACAAACTATTTTAGTCATTCTACTTCAGAATTCCATATTATTTCTTAATTGACTTGAGCAATTTCTAAGTAAAAATTGTTTTGACAATTTTTCCCCCAGTGTAAATGGCATTTTTTCTGTTTTTGAAAGGGTTGAAATACTCTAACTCTTTTGAAAATGAAGACACAGATAAAGAGATGAGTAAGAAAGGATGAAAAAAAAGAAAAGAACAGAAAAGGTCAGGAAGAGAACATTATACATTTATTACTGAGCCACCCTTTGAAATCCAAAAGACTGGGAATAGGGGTCAGAGACCCCCCAAAAAATCATTTTCACTACTTAGTAAAGCATTACTAGTAATATCTCTCATAAAAAAAAAAAAAAAAAAAAAAAAGTACAAATGTTTGTTAAAAATTTTTATATCAAGCCTTCAAATGATTTTGGTTACAGATATTATACATATGAAACTACAACATGTTAAATGATACAATTGTATTTTTAATGGTAAGAATTAAAACAACCAATAAACAAACGCAAGAGAATTCATAAGCTCTCTTATTGGTGTCGCAAAAGAATAAGGGGAAGAAAAAACCAAAACATAAATAGTAAAACTGAGGTAACTGCTATTGTACCAAGCAGGGAAAAAAATAAAACTTCTAGAACACAGAATGACAATGGTTAAGTAAGGTAATGCACATTTGTTGCTTGCAAAGAATAAAGAATTCATCATTTTCCGGTCATGAATTCGACGTATGACACTAAAGCGGACAACACTGGAGAATGGTATAAAGGCATCTCTCATTAAGACACTGCAGGCTCTGAGACTACATCACAGAATTCATATGACACTTTCTACACCAGTCATAGAGCCTACATAATGCGACACAGAGGCAGTTATATCCATTCATAATGAAAGAAAACAATCATACACACACAAACACCCCTCTTAAGTCATAACGCATCTCAGGCATTCATTATAAAGTAACGCACGTGGCTATGAATGGCTATAACAGCCTTATGGAGGCTGTATGAGTGGGTGCACTGGAAGGCGGTTTAAAGAAAAACGAAGAAACTAACCGTATAGAGAGGGCAGTGAGAGAGCAACTGAAAAGACAAGAGACGTAAACTGTTTACTAAGACCAAGAGCCTTACAGGGATAAAGGGAAGGTACTTAAAACGCCGCATTTGGCCTTCCATTTTGTCCTGCAGAATCGGTGCGTTTCCCTTTTTAAAGAAACAGAATTGCTACAATATAATCAGTACTACCCTTGAGTCCTTGATTACTGGATTTTAAGGCATATGAAATCAAATAATGACCCAAATTAAAAATGACAGCCTGTTTTGGTAAACTCAAGAGTATTGTGGGTAACACTGCTACTGAAACTAGCTTGGGTTTAAATAGATGAAGAATCACTAAGAAATCCAAGACTTAAAGGGACAGTTCACACAAAAAGGAAAATTCCATTATCGTTTACTTTAAATTTGTATTACCCACAAGTTGTTTTAAAACTGTAACCGTTTCTTTCTTCTAATATTCTAAAGAATAATGGTAACCAAACAGTTGCTGGTAGCCACTGACTTATATACACTTGTATAGTAGAAAATTATAAAAAATTCATTTCTGGGTGAACTATGCTTTTAAGGCGTCTTAATGGCGTTTGTGCTGTCACCAAATGATAACAAATGACACTATGGTGCCCTAAGTGCTAAATGAGAAAAGTGGTGATTTGTCTACAAAATCAATCTGCAGGACTGGCTATGGATTAGGAAAAGGTTGTGTTTTGTAGATGGCAGTAATATTGAAAAACGTAACAGGCGGCAAAGAAAACCGAAGAACAAAAAAAGGTTGCAGCAGGATACATCTAAGAACTTGGAGAATATTCCACTGCCCCTCCAAACCAATCACATGTCATGTCAGTGCGCATCCTCAGCCAATCCCAGACGAGAATAAAAGTGAGAGCGACAAGCCAGTGTTCTGTACCACACATATGGGATAAATAACAAACAACTGATTCTCTAATACACACACACACACACACACACACACACACACACACACACACACACACACACTCTCTCTCTCTCTCACACGAAAGCACACACCTCACAGTTTTCCAATTCTATAAAAGACTGCTAAATCATAATTGAGCAAGACCCACCCAAAAAGCCCCATTTTATGTATAGATATAATTTGAATCTTTTGTTCCATTTTTTGGAAAAAGACAGACTTCCATAATTTTTTTTTCTTTCCTATTTTAAAAAACAACTAACAAACAAAAAAAATTATGAATTTTGTAATTTGTCCCTCTATATTGATACATACATACATATTTATATATAGCTATATTTGTTGGTAAAATATAAAAAGCCCATGCTCACAACATTAACCTTCGTAAAGACCACCACACCACAGTGTGCTCACATAGCCGGGAATGTTAGTGCACATACACACTCACTCACTCACACGAGACTGCAACATACCAACACCCGTCCCCGAAGGGGAGAACTAAACTATATATATTTATATATTAAAAAAAAAAAAAAACAGAACCAGAACATAACCAAAATGATAATATGAACCATAATCTTTGGACTTCCACTCAAAGAATTAGTGATCAAACAACCAAAAGGGATGTGTGTGTGTCTGTCTCAGTTAGTTGGATATCCATAGATGAATATCAAACGATTTTGATGCATAAAGTTTTTATGGATCTTTTGCAGCAGTCGTCTGTGTAAGAGGAGTAATTATGCATGTGGAAGTTAATTGAATGTAACAGGGTAGGAGAATGACTTAAGGAAGTGTTTAGTGGTGTGTGTGTGTGTATATGTATGTACGCGTGTGTTCAGTGAGCAGCGTCACTCGGAATCCCGCTGGACTTCAGAGGCATCTGCTCGGCAAATAGGACAGGTTCTGTTAGCCTAGAAGAAAGAGGAGGACAGATTGTCAAATAGGTCAAGAAATATACAGATCATAATTAGAGACAAGATATAATTAGGGAAGTCTATCTAGCAAAATCTTGCATGAAAAAAAAGTCAATTGTCAGTTCTCAATAGTGTAGCTATGCGTGAAGCAGACTTCATGGATTCGTAGTGAAATTGTGAAAATTCACAGAACAATGATAAATGTGACTACACCTTAAAGGGAAAGTTCACCCAAAAATGAAAACTACCTTATGATTTACTCACGCTCAAGCCATCCTAGGTGTATATGACTTTCTTCTTTTAGAAGAATACAATCAGAGTTATATTAAAAAATGTCCTGGCTCTTCCAAGCTTTATAATAGCAGTGAATGGCTGTTGAGATTTTTAAGTCCAATAAAACGCATTCCATCTATCATATAAAGTGCCCACACTGCTTTGTGGGGTTAATAATGGCCTTCTGAAGTAAATCGAAGAGTTTGTACAAGAAAAATATCCATATTTAGAACTTCTTTCTCTGGTTTCACAGACAAGGCTTAAGTCTGAGCTGTTTTAACTCATAGAAACTTGTACTGACTGATCTTAAAATATATCAGTGCTTTTGTTTTGTCTCAAGATAGACACCAGTAATGTTTTTTCGAAAGCACGTCTATAAAAAACGACTTAAATGTCCTAATTAAATTATGGCCTAATCTTAGCTTACTCTAAGCCCTGTCTGTGAAACCAGGCCTATAAACCATAGCGTCTAACTTTGGCTAACAGTTGTATGCACGTTTACATGAGAGTTTGCATTTCAATATACGATGTAGGCGTAGCGTAAGCTCCGGTGAGAATATGCTAGTCTCTTGAACACCAAGTTTAGTTTACAGCAAAGAAAAACCAGTCTCCTTTTGCCTTATATTGAAATCCTCCCACATTTTCAAAATCCTTGTTTTGTACTTCTAATTCGTCACCAATGTTTTGTTTTGCTTTGTCTTTCTTGTTTCCGCGTTCGTCACTTCTTACCGGGGCTCTTTGTGAACGTGGGTACGACAGTCAGTGGAAGCTACAGATTATGGTTTATCAATTTTTAGATAAGGATATTTTTCTTACACAGATGTGTAGATTCACTTCAGAAGGCCTTTATTGACCTTTGAGTCTTGGAGTATTATTATGATGGATGGATGGATGCACTTTATTGGGCTTCAAAATCTCAACACCCATTCACTGTCATTATAAAGCTTGGAAGAGCCAGAACAATTATTAACTCTGATTGTATTCATCTGAAAGAAGAAAGTCATATACACCTAGGATGGCTTGAATGTGTGTAAATCATGGGGTAATTTTCATTTTTGAGTGAACTATCCCTTTAAAACAGTGATTCTCATTCAGAGGTCATCCAAGAGGGCTGTAAAGATAACTGAAAAGTGTCAAAAAAAAAAAAAAAGTCAAATATTACTATACTAAAATAAATTTAATCTCTCTTTCTTTCTCTGTACAGTCAAACCAAAATTGATTCAGACACCAGATATAATTTTTGATATATTTTTACTAGTGGGTGCAGGACACTATGCTGCCCTCCAAAGGCAAAGACGAGAGTGTTTCAGAGAAACAAGAGTGTCAACGTGTTTGACTAGCTGGCTTAAAAACTTTAAAGGCATTTTTCTCAGTTTCAGTGTTGGTGTAGTTACTGCACTTTGCCTTCGGAGGGCAGTATGGTTCATTTATGTGAGTGAGGATAGCAAAGTAAGGTAAATTGGGACATATTATACCAAAAAAATCTTCATACAGTGGACTACCAGTAAAATTGATAAAAATGGACCAAAAATTTAATTTAACACTTTGACCTGTCATGTTTTGTTACATGTCCTTGTCTTTTCTATAAAAAGTTATCTGACATTAAGATGAATTTGTTCTGACACAGTGACTCTAAAAAATTGTAATAAAATATGACAAAAACTTAAAACTATAGTGAATAAACTGTGATAAATGTAAGAAATGTTGAAGGCGTCTGAATAAATTTTGTATTGTGTGTGTGTGTGTGTGTATATATGTATGTATATATATTTTTTTTTTCTTGAAAAAACATTGTCATTTAAAAAAAAGTTTGAAAACAAGTAGCTCCGTCATAATTACAGAAGAAATAAGTTACATAGCCTTTTATCAGGGAGGCTGTGAATATTGTGTTAGAAAAGGCGACCTTTGAGTTAAAAGGTTGAGAACCACTGAAACCCTTTCCATAATTTATCAAAGGTAAAATAACAATAACACATTGTTATTATTAATGAGTAAAATAAATACATTTATTATTTAACATAAGTTTCATTTGCAAGATTGCTTACCTTGAGCCATTTATCGACACACTTGGCATGGAATTCATGATTACAGGGCAGTACTCTCAACAGCTGACGTGACTCAAAATCACACATGCACACTACACACCTACAGGAAAAGAGGGGGGGAATATTTAATACTATAATACTTCTTTTGTCAACAAAGACTTTGTTAAAATATATATATAAAAACATGTTGGTTTAATTTTTTTCCCTTTTACAGTACAAATACTCAATGTAGTCTTGTTATAAGATCACAAAAATAGTTAAATTAGTTTGTACTTACAAAGTCTGCTCAGACTGATGGTTGCTGGGGTTGAATCTGTAGGAAGGCAGCTGTTCGATATCGGCTTTTGTCAAACCTCTAGGCTTTGCTTCTCCGAGACGCTCAGCGAGGTTTAACAGAGCCTAGTTAAACAAAAGAACAAAAGCACATGTAAAACACAATAATAAAACCAAACGCATACCCAATAAGCGATTTGTCTTTTAAAAAAAATAATTATTTATAAGCATTTTCCAGGACTCTCACCTCATAATTCTCAACCTCTCCATCATCTACATCCAGCTCTAAGCTAATGGTGGGACCCACTGCTGTTGGCTGGACTGGAAGAACAGATCTGGCCCAGCAAATAGAAAAAAAAGCAGTGACATTATTATTCCACAGCTCGTTGGCTCTCCAACACAACACACTCTGGTGCACGTTTGCATGTGTGACTCACAGGAAGTAGGGCAGCAGACTTGGGTGGTAAGGAGGTGGAGGTACAGCCTGCTGAGAGCGGTAACGTCTGCCTGTGATTCGTCGAGGCATGAAGTGTGGATACGGCTGGAGAAAACACACAGTAAACACACATGAAACCTTCATCAGCTTGTTTAGATTGCAATGAGCAGAGGTGATGAAGCATGAAGATCACTCACCACTCCAAAGAGCTCCTGGGGCAGGGGTTCATGGGAGAGGAACTGCAATGGGGTGGAAGGCGGCAGAGGACTAGGATGCCCCGAGTGAGGATAGTTAAACCCTCCACCTACCGACAGGTGATCCCCCAACAACTCCACCTCATTTTCTATCCTCTGCAATGGCTAGTCACAAAAAAACATGCATAATTAATACTAATTGTAGTATTTAGTAATGCTAATTTTAAAATGTATGCAAATGCAGCCTTGTTGAGTATAAGGGACTTCAAAACCAAAAATGTTTATGGTATGCGTTTATAATGTGGTCACATGCTATGAGTATAATTATTAAAATATAAAATAGCTGCAAGCAGCGATTACCGGGGTTCAAGCGTTTAGGCATTTAAGCACATCTGTAAAAAAGACATTATGTAGCAAGCCTTTTATTGCAAATACAGGTAATTTACCATAGAAATATTATGTTTTGTAACATTTACGACCGTAATAGCGGCAGCTGTGGTCCAATCCCTTTAAAACTTTGCATGCTTGTTTAGAATCACCTGTTGCATGTGCTCAGTAGGTTTTCGTTTAGGCTTTATAGGATTTTGGGTAAATTCAGATGGGCTCCTTTTCTAAACGATCCCGTTATACCTTCAATTTCAACATTTTTTTTGATAATTATTGACCTAGAGAGTCCAGAGATTTGTACTGCAGTGGGTTTTCCCAGATTGAGCGAAAAATCTAGGAATAGTTGGCAAAAGTAGTTTTTTTTTTTTTTTTTTACATCATCTCAGCAGTGGTTCTAGAGGCACAGCTGTCTGGAATGAGGAGTTCTGTCATATGATACGAATATTGCGCGCATGTGCGAAAAGCTGTGCAATGCACAATCGCTTACACCACGTTTCGTTCCAATCTGCCTCCATTAGCCATGTCTAATAGGTGCTCAATCTTCATCGCCCAATGTTCTGCGACCTCAGATTGAGCTCTTACATAAGTGTCCAGAGTTTGGCGAAGATATCTCATTCCATTCAGGAGCTATAGGCATTTAACTAAAAGTAGCCCTGCCCCTTTTTGAACGTTTCGGCATCCCTTTGTAACGGTGAGTCGAAAGTTTGACTTTTTTTTTTTTTTTTCGATAATTATTAATATTCGCTCTCCAGAGAATCTTTCAGCACTGGTTTGGTTCCGATCAGGGGAATAACCTAGGACTAGTCCACAAAAGTAGGTTTAGCAAAAAATCCAAAATACCCAAAAATATCAGATTTTGATCGCTGTTGCACCACCGTCAGGTTGATTGGGGCTAGCCTTGGTGACATTGTCAGTGGTGTGAGTACTACCATGCCTCCAAGTTTCAAGTCCCAATGACTTAGGGGTTGGTCTGCACGATCAGTTTTACATGGAGATCGCTGACCTGTGACCATTACAATAGGGTTTCAGCGCTACGTGCTTGAGCCCCTAAAAACTATGTGGCCATACGATTGTATACTCACAGATCGAGACTGCTGTGTCTGGAAGGGTAGGAACTGTCCAGGAGTGGGGAGGTGGGGCGGATGATGTGATAGATGCGGAGGATGAAGCAGGAAGGGTGGATCACTGGAAAGTAGAGAAGGAAACGCGGCGTACGGCACTGGCAAATGCTGCACCGAACATGCTGGCAACATCTGCAGGTCAAACAAATAGACATTAGACTATCAGTTTCAGACGATTACAAAGGCATACCTTCAAACATCAAATTAGGAATGTAACAACTTGCAACCACTAGGGGGCAGCAGATTCAATCAAATCAAATGAGCTCACCAAAATCAATTAATGCTATGCCTTTTTACACCCTGATATGTACTTACAGGAGGCGGTACGCTACAGATTGGATAGTGTTGCTGTCCGCTGAAGACCACAGAACAGGCGGGCACCTGCTGTTGAGAAGAGCATGCTGGGAGATGCTGTCCCGTACAGAGGGGGGGCGGTAGACCATGAGGCGGCACTGGAGAAACTGTATATGACACCGGAACCGTACCCTGAGGGAGCTAGCGCACACAAACAGAAGAAAAATCACGAATAAAGAGTGTGTTTGATTTATTATTGATGCATCCAAATTTGGCATTTCAATTATGATAATCTTAATTGCAAAAAATAAAATAAAAACTATTGCTGTTCAAACTATTTTATACATGTAAAAGACACACACATAGTTTATATTTTGAAAATATTTAGAAGTACTGACATGTGATTTTTTTTTATTCTGTGACAGAAAAAAGATACAATAGTGAGATGTAAACGCACAATTACAACAAAAACTGCAAAAAAATAATGCTCCAGCATAATAAGATTTAAAGTAATCACATTTCTGCTTCGGTTGGTGAAGGGGTACTTGAGCCCACTTAATGACGCTGTGGGGGTACATCACGCACAAAAAAAAGTTATGATAGAAGACATCTTAAGAGTCTGCTTAATCTTTATGGTTGGAAACCTCATTAGGGCACCTTTGGTTCTAGCTATGATCCCACAGAGACCCTGCCCCAACCCTCTAACCTGTTCATGGAGGTCCATCACCATGGCTCCCTGCTGCGGAGGGTGCAATAACCGTGGCGAGAGCGTAGGGGGGTGAAAGGCCCGGGGCTCATCAAGACCGGGTGGAGGGTGGGATGGTGGCTGGCCGTAGGGATGAAGCGAATGTGGGTGAGGAGGGTGGCGATAGTTTTCATCCTGCCCCCCACCTGGGGAACCATGAGGGGGATGGTGCCGTGACAGACGCTCTCGTCGACCACGCTGACGCCGCACTGGAGGACTGCACAGAGAAATTCACATACATGCACATACATACACACTACAGAATTGGTGCAAGATGCTGTCCTACAGACAAAAACACATTTAAGATGTTTCCAATCCTTTAATTTTAATAAACAGCCATATTAAAATTGCTCACTAGTGGACTAAACAACCACAGAAGAGACTACAATTATGGATTTACACCACAAAATGAGTAATTTTCTAGCAAAGCAATTCATACTATTCACAATACAGTAATCTAATCTGTTAAGCTGCGTTTAAAAATGCATTATAGAAGCAATAACCAAACACACCTGACAAATGTCACTGCTGTCATGATTAGCTGTCAGCTCATTCGTTGCACATTAGTAGTAAGTCAAAACTAACACAACTGCATACCTGCGTCTATGCCGTGCAGGTGTGTGGCAGCGTTCTGGGTGGTAGTGTGGGTGGGGATAGGGGTGTGGCCTGCGACTGGGCGGAAGCTCCCATGGTCTGATTGGTGGTGAGGGTGTGGAAGGAGGGGCAGAGGTAAACTCCAGTACAGACTGCTGGGAAAGACGCTGTCTCTTCGGACTAGGAGAATCCTCCGTCTGAAAGACAAAACACAGGAAATCACTTAATTACTCATGTGCAATTACAAACCACACATATACAAAATGAATCATTGCATAAACATCTTAATAGTACAGCTGTTTGATGCACTTAAAGGAATGGTTCACCCAAAAATGTGTCATAAGTTGGAATATAATGTCAAATTAAAATTTATTCAGACACCTTCAACATTCTCACATTATCAGTTTATTCGCTATAGTTTCGAAAATGGTTGTAAAATATGACAAGATTAGAGAGTTAAATGGTGTCAGAACAAATTGATCTTGTTAATGTCAGATAACTTTGATAGAAAAGTATATAACAAAACATGGTCAGGTCAAAGTATCAAATCAAACACTGAATAAAAAATAAAAAGGAATTGTGACTTTTTCCTCTCAAATTTTTTTTTTTTTTGCAATTTCAAATTTACATCTTGCAATTCTGACTTTTTTTCCCAGAACTGTAAGATATAAACGCACAATTGCGAGTTATAACGTCAGAATTGTGGGATATAAACTCACAATTCAGACTTTCTCTCGCAATTGCAAGTTTGTATCTTGTAATTCTGACTTTTTTTCTCAGAATTGTGATATATAAACTCACAATAGTGAAATATAAAGTCCAGTTCTAAGGAGAAAACAACAGACTGATTTGTTCTCAGAATTGTGAGTTTATATCTCACAATTCGGAGAAAATTAGTCAGAATTACTCATTTGTATCATGCAAAGTCAGAATTGTGAAAAAAAAACAATAACTTGTTTTTTTTATTCAGTGGTGGAAACAGCCTTCCATACTAAAGTGTCCTGCACCCACTAAAAATATCTAGTGTCTGAAATAATTTGTTTGATTGTATATGGAAATGAGCTACAGTAGATTTTCTGTGAATGTTAATCTATTTTTCACATAAAGCTATCATTTGACTTCAGAAGACTAAATACAAGAGTTTTTTTGAAGCTTGACAGTCTTCATTGGACTGAAAGCAGCTTAAACATTCTGCTAAATATTTCCTTTTGTGTTTCACAGATAAAAGTTGGTCCAATTAAAAATGTATTCCTTTGTAAAATCCCCTTTATAAACAACAATCAATTTCCAATATTCAAGTCTACTAATCACATATTGCTCACTGCTGCACTGAGGGACAAAAGAATGTTCACCACATAGTGAGTCATTTCCTACTCGGGTAAATTCCCACTATATGATAACTGATGTTAATTATTATTTAGCACTATAATAAAAAATGTTTTGTACATATTTTAGTTGCTTTTGCCCATTGAGAGCACAAGCAGCTATTGTGCCTGCCGGCATTAGTGGCATTTCCTGTCAATGATATCACTGCCTCTGTTGCCTAAAGGCAGTGTGAGGTCACTTCCCGAAAGTTTGAGGAAACCCATGGCTTGTTGCTCAACACACTTGCTCAGCCGGTGTTACTCAAACACATTCAAGTCAGACAGCAGACTCTAAAACATGGAGAAACACACACAGACGCATGAGTCAGAATGTGTAACATGCAGGAATATCTGAACACATATCAGCTTCATCTAACACTCACCTTTTACTGGAATCAGCACACACACACGCTTACTCATGACTGAACACACACACACCAACACTTCATAACCTGATGAGCTCTGGGTCTACTCAGTTTGGGAGAGTCACAGTTTACGAGGGGTGGTATCAGAAAAGAGTCGACTGACTTTCTAAAGCACTTTCGGGTGACTAACAAGTTACTCAGACAAACTTTCAAACGTGAACCCACACACACACACACATCACTAAGGATTTCGACATGCAAACTAGAGGCGCGTCTTAAAAGAACACGCGTGCGATTTTTGGCGAGAACCACAAAGGACAGTCAAACAAGTGGACAGAACACACACAGACAGACTCGTTGTGGGTGGTAAAGTGAGCTCACACAAAACAAGGTTAAGCCAAGTGTGGAGATACAGAGAGCAGCCGCTGACACCGTGTGTGAGAAATCAGTAAGAGGAAACAGCTGGGGAGCAGGCTAGACTTATCTGCATATGGATTTGAGTCAGGTTTATTTAAATGCCTCTCGAAACACATACACCGTATATTCCCCTCATCTCATTTTCCGTGAGGTAAAAACATCACTTCGGAGTGCGTATATGGTCTTCCAGCAGACACTCCTTTACGTCTCTCCGTGTGAGAGGTGAGACCTTGCAAAGTAACGTCTGAGTCAGCTGCCTGATCCCATTCAAAACAATGACATCAATTGTTTTGTATGCAGTCTACACACTCTATCTCTCACTTACAAAACGTGATTATATACATGTTTGAAAGTCATTTTTTGGCCTTTTGCAACTTTGTTTCCTGTATCATCTATCACTGGCCCAATTAATAGAGAGAACAGGACCAGAAAATATCTTACCGAACATAAACTTTTGAATAGTGGTGTATATTTACCCTTACAAAAACTTGATTTAAACAGTTTGATTTACAATATTAGATTTCTTCATCATTTATACTGATAACTTGTTTGGTAACGTTTTAGTTTAGGGACTAATTCTCACGAATAACTAGTTACTTATTAGCATGCATAATACTAGCATATTGGTGCTTATAAAGCAGGTATTAATGCCTTATTCGACATGAGCATGTGACCCTGGACCACAAAACCAGTCTTATATAGCATGGGTATATTTGTAGCGATAGCCAAAAATACATTGTATGGGTCACAATCAATTTTTCTTTTTCTATGCCAAAAATCATTAGGATTTTAAGTAAAGATCATATTCCATTACGATATTTTGTAAATTTCCAACTGTAAATATCAAAACTTAATTTTTGATTAGTAATATGCATTGCTAAGAACTTTTATGGGCAATTTTAAAGGCGATTTTCTCTATTTTGATTTTTGTGCACCCTCAGATTCCAGATTTTCATCCTAACAAACCATACATCAGTGGAAAGTTTATTCATTCAGCTTTGAGATGTATAAATCTCAATAAAAAAAAAAAAAAAAGAAACAGACCCTTATGACTGGTTTTGTGGATCAGGTTCACATATACTAAATATATATTCATAAATAATCAAAACAGTCATCAAAAATCTTATCTAGATTCTAGTGTTATTACACTAAGCACTGCCAAATGACTGTCTCAGTGTTCTGAATCCTTCATGGGAAATTCTTATGTACGGATACGCTTTTTTTTTTTTTTACTAGAGCTGGGCCTTGGAAAGTCGAAGATGTCATTTTCAGCACTGCTATGGAAGTTTTAACAGCCTTGTTCTAAAATTGGATATTAAAACTAGAAGCGTGTTGAAATGCCTCTCCTGTTCTGATGGCCATATGGTCACACTGTCGGCCTGTATGACAACTTTATAATGAACATTCTGGTTCTTTCCACTGCGGGCTGACTACACTTGAAAAGACTCCATAAGAAACAGTTGCAACACAATTACACAGCTGGCCATTGCTTTTATGAAAGTGTGATTCCTGGAATTGTGTATTTTGGGACATGTAAAATGGTTCTTTGGACAAAAAAGAGAAATAGAGAAAAGGACATAATGGTACCATGTAATGCATGTAAATGTACTGTATATGTATATGTCCCACAACCAAAAACACATTTAAAAAGCATTTAAGTATTCAAATCTTAGATGTTTACTAAGATCCTTCTATTAAAACTAGGGATGCACCGATCCTTATCGGTCGATAACTTGCGCGTTTTGTCAGTAAAGCCGGTTCTGTAATCAGCGGTAAATGCCATCAGGTGCGTGATTTCACGTTGAGCCGTATATACTACACACAGCCGTTGTTTACAGACGAGCTGCGCACATTCACACTGATAATGAACATTGCTATGCGCAGCTCGTTGGTAAACAACGGCTGTGTGTAGTATATACGGCTCAACGTGAAATCACGCACCTGATGGCATTTACCGCTGATTACAGAACCGGCTTTACTGACAAAACGCGCAAGCTTTATCGGCCGATTGGTATCGGTGCATCCCTAATTAAAACCCACAATAATATTTAAAATATTAGTAAGCATGCATGCATATGTGTATATATATATATAACCCTAATCCCTAAACCCTAAATTTCAAGTGTTCCGCATTTTTATGTCACTACCGAAACAGTGCATGTTTTAGTCCATTGGCTGAGACTGATTTTAACCAAACCCCCACATTTATGATCAGGAAATATTCATGTGTCCCTCTCTCATATGCCCCATCATTCTGAGATAAAAATCTATGTGTAACGTTAAGGAGCATCACTACCGAACACCATTTGTCTATAATTGAACACTTTCTTGGAAGTAATTCCATAACATTTAGTTTTTATGGGTGTACAACTGTTCAGAACTGTGCTAGCTAACCATGTGCTAATTAGCATCTTTGAACTAGTTTCAAAAGCATCTAAAATTGTCACTACCGAAACACTCACGTCTGAAACATTGTGTTCAGTAGAGACTTTTTTTTTTTTTGGTGTTCTCCCATTAAATGGTCACTACCAAAACAGCCACGACCAGAATATGTCATCATTGTTTCAGTAGTGACAAAAGGGAACACATAATCCTTTATTTTGAGGAAATAAACAATTTTAGTACAGTAATGCAAATTTTTAGTATGTTTTAGTATGTGTAATGTAATGTGGTCGCTATCAAAACATTACTGTCACAACCGAACCGTGGCACATTTTGTCAAAAATAAAGTATACTGAATTATCAACTACGATGTTATGAGAGTGTTTGGTTCAATGTATATTCAACTAAACGAATCATTCAGCTTGAAATCAGTATGGTTAACTTTTTGTGCCTTTTACAAAGAAAAACTGGATTTAAAATAGAACTAATCTCATAAATATCACTTGAAATATTAAGATTGTAACTGTTATTGATTTACATCTGAAACCAGTTTAATATAATAGAAACAAAATATTTTTACAAGGAAGATGCAAGGAAATTCTTAGTTTAATACAACCCTTCTAAATTATAGAATTGAATATTATATTATACTGATTATTAAATAATAGATTGTGATTCAGTAGTGACAAATCTGGAGAGGAAGACAAATATTCCAAAACTTTCTGAAAATACATCATGAGAATTAATTGCACAATTACTAGAAATGTTTACCTTGAATATTATACAATTTGCATACACAAACTTTGTGCAAAAAGGATTTTGTTTTCCCCAAGAAATTTCTGACTCGGACTTTGAACCAATTCTGTAGAATGGCCCATATATGTATAAGTTGCATTGTGAACATACAGTAAGGTTCACACATATGAATTCAGACAAAGGAAAGAAACCAGAAAACGACCTCATACTAGCCTTTCCACAGTCCATCGGCTTCTTCAGAGCCATGAGAGGAGAGCAGGGGAGAGAAGGTGAAGGGAAGGATGAGAATCTGGGGCTGAAGAAGGGAGAGAATGGATGGGAGGCAGAGATGGGGGTAGGAGACGAGTGATGCCCCAAGGGGCGGCAGGGTGGGGTTCAGAGGGGGGAAAGTGCAGAATTGAAAATGATGAACTATGAACAGTGCCTGAAACACAGCCTCAGGACAGTTATCCACAACCATCCAAAACCAGCAACTGTCCACACACACACACACACACGATCCCAAAACAATCCTAAACCAGTCATATAAATGTTATTAGATTTAGTTATTTTAGCACAAAGTCAGGCAACTAGCTAAAATAAAATAAGTGTTTTTTGAGTTTGCGTTTGTTGAATGTCCCTAAAGGCAGGTTGTCGTCAAATTTGTCTTCAACCTACAGCTAAGTAAATTCACCCACATACATAGGCAAATTACAAGGTGTTCACACATAAAGGACAAACAAAACACACAAAATGCACGTACAGGCACTGGATCGCACGAGACATCAGGACAAAGCCAAACAGCAGCAGAGATGCATGACTCAAACACAGACACACACACACACACACACACACACACACACACATATCTGTTCAAACCCGGTCAGACAGGTCCATTAGTATGAAACATTAATGGGGCCGTACATCCGTGTTTAGGGGAGACGCATGGGTGAGGGGTACTGAGAACAAAATCTCAACATGCATGCATCTGAACAAGTAAGGAGAAGATTAGAGAAAACTTTTAACATGCTCAGTGGTCTCGTGTTTTGATCATATTTATTGTAGCGGAGCCACATGAGTATGTGAGAGCTTAAAAACTACCGCTCCAGGACCCGCCATCACATGCTCAACAAATACCAAGCTCGCTCTGCCTGGGGGGGGGCCACACTATCTACAGGGAATAACCACTGCTATTGTGAGGCTGCTTGGCAAGTGCTGAACACCCAGCTACTATATATCCATGCGATCTGAGAGCAGTCAGCACTGCTGTGGATAACTAGGGCTGGGAATCTTAAGGGATTCTGATTGTGAAAACATTTCAGCTCAACAATTTTACAGCTCTTACAAATTTTTGTATGCTGATTAACTCAGTGGCTGGTTAACTCAACTAAGCCACTAAAAATGAACATACAGTCTTAAAAATAAAGGTTCCAAAAGGGTGTTTTTGATGCCATTGAAGAACCATTTTTGGTCCCCAAATATTCTTTCAGTGAACAGTTCTTAAAGGATAAGTTCACTTCTAGAACAGAAATGTACAGATAATGTACTCACCCCATTGTCATCTGAGATGTTCATGTCTTTCTTTCTTCAGTCGTGAAGAAATTGTGTTTTTTGAAGAAAACATTTCAGGATTTTTCTCCATATAGTGGACTTCTATGGTGCCCGAGTTTGAACTCATGAAAATGAGACGGGAGTTTTTGACATACCCAGACTGTCTTGAACCGGAAAAAAACAGAATTCAGGCAGAGCAAGACAAGACGAGCGTTTGAGGTTAAAAAGTAAATAAATTGTAATTAAAATAAATAAATTCACTAGATAAGACCCTTCTTCCTCGGCTGGGATCGCTTACAACCGAATTTGGGATCATTTGAAGCTGCATTTAAACTGCATTTTGGAAGTTCAAACTCAGGGCACCATAGAAGGCCACTATATGGAGAAAAATCCTGAAATGTTTTCCTCAAAAAACAACTTCTTTACAACTGAAGAAAGAAAGACAACTTCTTGGATGACAAGGGCGTAAGAACTTTAAAATAGCCATTTTGAAAAACAATTTTAAAAATCTAAAAAAAAAACAATTTTTCGACTACAAGGAACTTTTCTGCATTTGAAAGTGTCCATAGATGTTCAAGGTTCTTCATGGAACCATCAATGGCAATAAAAAAAGACTTTATTTTAAGAGTGTATATGACTTCACAGTAGCTTATCATAAAATATAGCATGGTTACACTTAGCTAACAAATTAAACCATGTCTTGTGACTGACACAACGAATGTTCAATTTCATATTGGTGAAGGTTTGCCTCGGGAATATTAATTAGAATCCGTGACAGGATACTTTAAGGCTACCAAGAAGCATGACCTAAATAATATTCCTTGGCTAAGCCTTCATAGTAAGAGTACTTCTGGAGGATGGAATCCAAGTGACAGAGGACAAATTTTTCTGTTATACATGTACTACATACAGCCATCAGGATAAATACAGCTAGATAAGACTTTGTATGTTGTAAAGCACAAGGAACTCCCTTTCTTTTGGAAGACAACATTAAATATGGTGTCAATTCAGCGTCACAATTCGTGAAGCTGCTGTTGAGCAATTAGGCCACAATCAGTGCAAGTGAAAAAAAGGAACAGTTTTTCTAGAAGTTAATGAAAACAATTTAGTTCTCTCTGTAGTGGTTTCTTAAAATACATAAAATATTTCAAAAGCAAGTGAAGTGTCTTCACAAGTTTGTAGTTCTACTCGGCTAGAAAAATGGTACTGTTTTGTCCCTAGTGCCTTTTACTTAGATATTTGGGGTTAAGTGCCTTGCAGAAGGGCATAATGGTTGTTCAGTTGTTCAGGGGATCAGTCTTGTGGGATTTAACCTTTTACTAGCTCAGATCTTTAACCACTATGCTAAACTGACCCACGCACAATGTTTTTAGTGAAACAACTGCTACAATACAAGTTTAACAAACAAATAAATAAATAAATAAATAAATAAATAAATAAATAAATAAATAAATATATTTGTAAAAACTTGGAACGGTACACATACCTGAACCAGCATTTTTGTTAGCTGGTAAATTCCATTTTTGGCTGTTAAAAATCCCCTTTGTCCTATAAAAGTTCAACTTTCTGCTAAAATGTTCTGCAAATATCTATAACAATTACAAAGCTAAATAGGGAATTTTAACGTTTTTCCTGTAACATGAGAAACATACAGGACAAATGTTTTTGGACAGTACACTACACTCTTAAAAATAAAGGTGCTTCATGATACCATAGAAAAACCCTTTCTGTCTAAATGATTCCATAAAGAACCTTTAACATCCGAAGAACCTTTCTGTTTCACAAAAGGTTCTTTATGCGAACAAAGGTTCTTCAGATTATAAAAAGGTAGGAAAGAGATGGTTCTTTAAAGAACCTTTGACTGAATGGTTCTTTTTGGAACCAAAAATGGTTCTTCTATGGCATCGCTGTGAAGAACCTTTTAAAGCACCTTTATTTTAAGTTTTGGACAGTGAGATTTTTATGTTTTTTAAAGAAGTCTCTTCTGCACACCAAGCCTGCATTTATTTATTGAAATACCTTTTCTATTTAAAATAATTTTTTTCTATTTGAATACATTTCAAGAAGTAATTTATTCCTATGATTTCAAGGCTTATCATTTAGCATCATTACTTCAGTAATACTTTCTGATGAATAGAAAGTTCAGAAGAACAGCATTTATCTGAAATATAAATCTTCTGTAACATAGTAAATATCTTTATTATCACTTTATCAATTTTAAGCATCCTTGCTAAATAAAAGTATTAATTTCTTTACCAGAAAAAAAGGGGGAAAAAAAAAAAAAAAAAAAAAATGTATACCGACATTTAAATAGTATATGTTGCAAAAGCTTTTTCAGATAAATGCTGTTCTTTGGATTTTTTTATTCAAAGAATTCTGAGAAAACAAAAACAAAAAAAGGTACTGTTTTAAACATTGATATTGATAATAAAAATGATTCTTGAACAGCAAATCAGCATATAAAAATTATTTCTGATATATCGTGTGACACTGAAGACTGGTGTAATGATGCTGAACATTTAGCTTTGATGACAGGAATAAATTACATTTTAAAATGTATTCAAATAGAAAACAGTCTTACAAATCTTACAGTCCAAAAACTTTTAACTGTTAGTATGCACAAAGTATGTGTAATCGCAAATGTCGAAAGTGAAAGTAAAAAGCAAGCGCACATTCAAAAGCATACTGAAAAACACTCAGCATAATTAATTACCCATTGATATAATTGTGAGAAAATATTAAAATACACTTTTTCCTCCCATCTCACATTTCAGGGATGTGCAGGGAAAAACACAAATAATACAAATACTAATTTATTATAGTTGGCTGGCCATTGGGTGAGCAGTCAACCATTGTGACCCATCCCTACCCAATAACAATACTAGCTTTGTATAGTTGCAATCATAGACTAAACTTCTACATGCTGCTCTCAAATAACAGATGCATCTGGAGGGGAAAATGATAAAAATACCGAACTGCACCGGCATCACGAGATGCCGCATTTTCCAACCTTCCGAAACAACAATCAGCAGGAGATTCCACATCCTCGCACGCTTAACCGAAGCGTTGCTTTGATGTGAGAATCCACAATGTGCTTCTGTTTCAGTGTGATACTTTAATATTTAATAGGCTGAGTCTATAGAGTCCTTGCGCTGGGTGACTGCTCTTCAAACGCTGGGACTTTATGAAAGTGCTCCGAATAAGCGGGTCCCCCTCATCTCCTCCTCAGTCTCATTATTTTCCAGCCTTTCATTTCTCCTCCCTCTTTTCCTCCCTCTGACAGGCAAACCCATTTGAGGCCGCCTCTACATTCTAGACCATAGAGAGCTTGTTTTTGCCTGTGCGAAGGCCTAGGAATGGACACACACGTCTCAGTTTCAGCACTCTATATTCAGGACCTCCCAAGAGCCAACACGTCCCGTTCTGCTGTTCTTATAGACGGCCAGCAGCGAACACATAGCTTTCAAAACGCACACCACACACCCCAAATATGCTTTGTTTAGTTCTGAACAGTCAGCACACACAGGATGAGATGCAGTTACCCACGGGCCCAAACACTCTTCTGTTCTGTCTCTGTGTGTGATGCGTGTATCTCTCTCTCGAACACACACATTTGTCAAAAACAGGAAATGGTAAGGGTTGTTGGCCTGGTTTCTTTTCTGCCACTAAGAGCAGCAAAAGCATTTTCATGGTTCAAAATCCTCTCAGAAATACAGACTAAATCCCTTAGTCTCATTCGGCCATAACTCAGTCTCCCGCTCACACCAACACAGCCCCACCGGTCTTTTTCCACTCCCTTCATTTCGACAGCCATCCATTTCTCTGCCACTGTTCCCCTCTCTCCATGTCCCACAGCTGGAGGTGAAATCATTAGTGCCCCCGCTCCCCCTTTCCATGCTTTCCTCTTTTTCTCTCTCCCTCCCACATCATCCCTTCTTCCTCTCCCGCCGCCCGCTTGCATTCCTCCCCCTCCCCCTTGCCCTCCCTCACAGGGACAGATCCACCCCCAGAGGCCGTTTTTAGCCAATCACAGAGCTGCAGTCAGCTAGCCTTCCTCCTCCTTCCTTTGACTGTAAACACAGTGGAGTAAAATTGGGCAGGAACTGCCTTTTGTTTTTTGTCTTCCCTCCCTCTCGCTCTTGAATGACAGAACATCCCATTTCCCAATGTGAATGTGTATGTTGGTTAAAATAATTTCAAATATACTACTAATCAATTTGTTAGATTTCCTTAAAGTGGATTTGTGCCACCAAAACAATACTGTTTTTTTATTCTGTACACTCTTAAAAATAAAGGTGCTTTACGGTCCCATAGTAGAACCTTTTTTGTCTAAATGGTTCAATAAAGAACCTTTAACATCTGAAGAACCTTTCTGTTTCACAAAAGGTTCTTTGTGGCGAAAGAAGGTTCTTCCGATTATAAAAAGGTAAGAAAGAGATGGTTCTTTAAAGAACGTTTGACTGAATGGTTGTGGAACCAAAAATGGTCCTTCTATGGCATCACTGTGAAGAACCTTTTAAAGCACCTTTATTTTTAAGAGTGTAGTTTATGCAATTGTTTATTGTTAAGGGATAGTTCACCCACAAATGAAAATTCTCTCAATAATTACTCACTCATGTCGTTCCAAACTCATAAGACTTTCATTCATCTTCGAAACACAAATTAAGATTTTTTTTTTATTTATGAACCTCCACAGAGAGCAATGCATTTGTGTTTTTAAAGAAGTTAATGCACACAAGTCTGTATCTGATCAAAACTACAGTAAAAATAGTAATATTGTGAAACATTTAAAATAAAAAATAAACATATTCTAAAATGCAATGTATTCCTGCAATGGCAAAGCTGAATCAGCTGCCATTATTCCAGTCTTGAGAGTCCTTAAAAGTTTTTTTTTAACAGTTTTTTTTATGAAAGGAGGAGATTTTATGAATAAAGTCTTTTATAATTTAATGCATCCATGCTGAATAGCAGCAATAGTTTAAGAAACATGCTTTACTCTTTTCAATGGTTGTGTATGTGTGACCCTGGACCACAAAACCAATCATAAGGCTCATTTTTTACATTTATACATAATCTAAAAGGTAAATAAGCTTTTTATTGATGTATGGTCCAGGACAATATTTGGCCGAGAAACAACTATTAGAAAATCTGGAATCTGAGGGTGCAAAGAAAATCAAAATATTGAGAAAATCGCCTTTAAAGTTGTCCAAATGAAGTTCTTAGCAATCCATATTACTAACCAACAAATTTAGTTTGTGATACATTTATGGTAGGAAATTTACAAAATATCTTTTGATTCTTGGTATAAAAGAAAAATTAATAATTTTGACCCATACAATGTATTTCTGGCTATTGCTACAAATATACCTGTGCTACTTAAGACTGGTTTTGTGATCCAGGGCTTAATTTATTATAAAAAATAACAGGGCTTAAATTTATATTAAAAAGCAATAGTATCCAAACATATTTTTTCATTTTTGATAAAGTACTATTGACAAAATAGGAGTGCCTACACTGGCTGTGTACAACCGTTATCTGTCACCACACAGTAGCTATAGGGTAAAACAACGTATTGCACCAAAAAACAAATCTAGCTTTAAAATACGATTAACCAGATAAACTTCAAAAACCCATATACTAGCAAACACAAAAACTGGATTAAACTGGATTTAAATGGAGACTAGATTTAAAATTTTCAATTCATTTGTAGTCCAAAGCCTTGAGTAGCACTGCTAAATCCTCTGCAAAAATCAGTATCAGGAATGAAGAATTTGGCTGTTTGTTAGTCTCCATTAGTAACCGGCTAGAAGTAGTAATGTCTTACCTTGTCAGTGGCATCTGCACACGCATGTTCTGAATGATAGTGGTATACTCCTCCCATTGCACCTAGAGACAGCACAAAACCAGTTAGCTCAACAGCCAAGTGTAGTGAAGCCTCTAAAATACTACAAACATGTGATACAGCATAATTATTTACAGCTTGTATGCCATGTTTGGCAGTCAACAGTTTCAACAGGTCCAAAAACAGACTCTTGATCCTGCAGCTTTACAGGATATCAGCAGCATGTTGAGACATCTGGGCACTACTTTAATCTTGCCTGGTGTGTTATTACGTTAATGTAATCACAATCACTATCATATTATGATTTCTATAGTGTAATTCTGCAGTATAAGCTCTTGTAATACTGTAGGATAAAGGATAAAGAGTATTTACTTAACGTCAATATTACTAATCAACGATGAAGGCGCTCTAGATGTTTCCGAAGTAAATGTTTGTCCACTGATGATGACAAAGTCAGCGACGTCATGTTGTTGTTGTGACAAAAATATACGTAGGAGAGAACGACGATAAATACATTAATCCTAGATTATAGTACGACGCTTTCATGACAACACATCCAAAGCCTTTTGTTTCTTTAGCTCTTTGTCTCCGTATTTTATTTTTTTCTTGCCCGTCTGTGTTTGTTTGCGTGTTTCCAGTGTCTCTGTGAACGTTTCATCAGACAAGCACAGGATTACCCTTGAACACTCCCAAAAAAACTCTCCAAGGACAAGGACGCTTGTGTGTACGAGCGAGGAGCTTGTGAAGTGCCCACAAAAAAGCTTTTTATTTGAACTTTGCGTCTATTTTTCTGTCACCATAAGTTCTTTTTAGTCTCTTTTCTCTCAATGACAGAGCGAGTGAGTGAAGCAAAAAGTGACTGACGACTCTGAGATAACAGGGAGAGAGAGCGACAGAGATGTGAACCTGGGTATGAGGAGGATATTGACAGCGCACAAGCGAACACAAACCATATCATGAACAATCAACTAGTGATTCATCTGAAGCAAGATCGACTAGTTTATTAAGTAAACTCTTAGTAAAACTTACTTTAGATTAATCGTTCAGGGAATGAAATACCTACAATGTTGTTACAGAACAATGGAAAAAAGTAAATACATAAACATTTTTCAAAAAGCATCAAAAAGTGGTGGCCGAAATTAGAACACTAGTATTTTCAGCAGCTAAAAATGGTTGCAAGTCAGTTATTTCTCTTTTTTGCTGTTGTGCGTCAGTTGGAAATATCAGTTTACATTTCCAAACATTCATTTTGCCATTAATTATAATAATCCAGTGAGATTTTTGTTTGCACAAGGAGTCTGACAGCCAGTGCTCCACACAGAGATCTGATCTCACCCTCATCCAGTCTGTCTGGAATGACATGACCTGTGTCATATTATTTTTGTGGTACTTTATTTTATTTTACAGAACAGTAAAATTTGAGGAAACCCACAAGACCACATCAGTACTATTTTTTGCTGACAAGTTTGGACTTTGAACCCTGGCTAACGAGCTCGTCAGAATAAATACAATTTATGCGTGTATTAGACAACATTTCGCGATTTCAGTCATCATATAGTAACCAGTAACCTTTCTCTTCTCATGGAAGACTTGCAATGCGATACTAAATAGTCTCTCACTGTCGGGGCTTGTAATGATTTTGCGTCATTCTCTAACAGTTTTAAATGCTTCCACAGTGTCGACATGTTTGCTGCATTAGTGCACGTCTCTATTTGTTCATGTCATGTCATTGTTCGGTATAATGTATTTGGCCTTTTCACTTATTCGGCCGAACACTGAAAGATAGGGCTGCTCGATTTTGGCAAAAATCATAATCACGATTATTTTGGTCAATATTGTAATCACGATTATTTAAACGATTATGACAGGCTCCAAAACTTTACATAATGATTAATTTAAAGATAGCAATACAGCGAGATACAAATAAAAAAACTGAATACTTTTATGCAAGTCGAAAGTAGTCTAACAATACTACAGAAATTGAATTTGAATGTAAAATAAAACAATGTCTTCACTCTAATAGTTAAACATGCTTTGTTTCTTATTAAAACTAAAAACGTCCTTCATTCAAGAGCAGTGAGTGATGTTTCTCGTATAAAACGTATTTTTACGTTTTATTCATATTAGGCACAGAGACGCCAAAAGGAATATTATGTGTTGCCGCTTTAACCTCACGGACCCATTATACTGTTACGCACTGATTTTCATTCTCAACTGTTTATGTTCATTTAAGACATAACTGACAAGAGTTTACATGAATAATCACCAAGCCCCTCATTTTGAAATATTTTTGCGTGTATTTGAACGTTTAGGTGCGCACCTTGAGCTAAAAGATAACTTTCATGTCCGTGTTCCGCTCCGTCTCTGAGCGCATTAAGGACAGCGCAAGTTTTCTTACGTGCTATTAAAAACACAACATAATAAATCAAGCACGTCCCATTTTATGAAAGCCACCTTACATGATTTATCTGATTTGCATGTGAAATTTGGCTTTTATGGAGGAGCGAAAGCGCACCACTGGTAAAAGTACAGAATGGAGCGCAATAATCGTTTCATCTCGATTACTGCATTTTCATGATCGTTTGAAGCAGAAATCGAATTTCGATTAATTGTACAGCCCTACTGAAAGAGCTTTTTTTTGCCATTTTAAGCCGAACAATTTTGGTTGCCAAACATTCGGAGCATTCCTAGTGGCAACGTCTCCAAGATGCTTCAAGAAACCTTCTTGCAAAGCTACAGTACTGTTAAAAGTTTTAGGCAGGTGTGTGAAAATGCTGCAAATGAGGATGCTGTCAAAAATAAATGTCATTAATTGATTTTCTTTAATCAATGGAACTTCTATTAACTAATTTAAATCAACATTTGGTGTGACCATCCTTTGCATTCAAAGCAGCTTTTGCCCTAGGTGCACTTGCGCATAGTTTTTCAGGTAGCTTTGGAGGTAGGTTTCTTGAAGCATGTTTAAGAAGTTGCCACAGTTCTTCTGGATTTAGTCTGTCTCAGTTTGTTCTGTTTCTTCATGTCATTCCAGACAGACTGGATGAGAATGAAATCAGATTTCTGTGAGGAGCACTGGCTGTTGTCAGACTCCTTGTGTAAACAAAAACCTTACTGGATTATTACAATTAATGGCAAAATGAATGTTTGGAAATGTAAACTGATATTTCCTACTGACACACTACAGCAAAAGATAGAAATAACTGACTTAAAACCATTTTTAGCTGGTGAAAACTTACTGTACACTAAAAAGGGGTGTTTTGAAAACATGCAACAAATTTCTAAATGTGGTTGTCACTTCCATATTCAAACTTCATTTGTACAAAAAAGCACCATGAAGCAAAGTCAGAATTAAACCATCTTCAGTCTACCAGACAGACAAGAAGTCTTTGTACTAAAAGTAAATTTTCACACTGACAAAATTATGTTTTGAGTGACAGAAACATTATGAAAAATCTGACAGACTAACAAATTTCTTGCGGAGTGATGATATTTCAGTTCAATATTTAAAACCTTCTGTAGTCATGCCAGCTGTTGCCATGGGCAACTAAATATCTAAAAATGAATACAAATGTTTTATTTCAATTCAAAGTATTAAAACGTGCACCATTTAGAGTTTGTAGTGCAGCATCTCTTAGCTGGTCTCTCACATGAAACTCAAGGCCTGTATGAAAAATATTTCAAATCAAGCATTCAGGTCAGTATGAAACATCCCTCACAAACCCATTTTACTTGTGAAGTGGAATAGAATATTTCAGTTTGTATACTCAATTTGTCCATTGGAAATGACTTGCATTGTGAAAAGTGGACAATAAATTGCAGCGTTAACTGTTGGAAAGATTACTTATACTGAATTACTTATTACAACAGCCTAAAACTATAGCTAAATAATTTTATTAAATGATAAACAGAATAGGTGTTTGCCCAGGTATTTTCCAAAAAGAGTGTTTATGAATTTGATTTACAGGGATAGTTCAACCAAAAATGAAAATTGTCATTAATTACTCAACATTGTGTCGTTCCAAACCCGTAAGACCTTCATTAGTCTTCGGAACACAAATTAAGATAATTTTGATGAAATCCCGAGAGCTTTCTGACCCTGCATAGACAGCAATGCAAGTGACACGTTCAAGACCCATAAAGGCTGACATAGAGAATAAACTGTTGAATAAAGTTGTTATTTTTGTTTTCTTTGCGCACAAAAAGTATTCTCGTAGCTCATAAAATTACGGTTGAACCACGGATGTCACATGGACTATTTTAACAATGTCCTTACTACTTTTCTGGGCCTTGAACTGTGTAAGCTGCTGTCTATGCAGGGTCAGAAAGCTCTGGGATTTAATCAAAAATATCTTAATTTCTGTTCCGAAGATGAACGAAGTTCTTACAAGTTCGGAACAACATGAGGGTGAGTAAGTATAGACTGAATTTTCATTTTTGAAAAAACTATCCCTTTAAACTTCTAGCTTGTTGCATAATAGTTCAATCATTCTCAATGTCGAGCCTTGATATAATAGTTTTCTATTATAAAGATAAGGATGTTGTCAGTCAGAAACATTCATAGCCTTCCTGCTAACGCCTGACTAGGTGTTTGTGTGTAACGTGTCCCGTGGTTGTTCTGTTCTACTGTTGCACCATCATGACGCATATTCTGTCCACAGTTACAGAACAAACTCATTGATGACATGCTGTGCAGGATACACAAGCTACATGATGTAAGGGACATAAAATGAGCAATACAGACACTTTTTGCAATGATAACGGAGGGGAAGGCAAGAATGAGGGGAAGGAGGAAGAGAGGAAGAGAAAGAGGCCCACAGAGGGAAAGAGAATATCAACCTTGAATAGAATTGCAAGCAAGACACACTCAGCAGAAGACAGAGACAGACATTTATTCATTTTTAAAAGGACACTTAAAATCAATTCAACCTCTGACTAATACAGAATAAAACAGCAGTGCACCAATAAAAAAAAAATATTATAAAACAGAATTCACTGGTCGCACTCTAGGGCTGGATGATTAATCGAAAAGTACTTGAAACCAAAATTCAGAACAGCTAATTGATTTAAATTTTCCCTGTTTATCATTTCGTTTTTTTAATCTCATTAATACTTTCCCATTAAAAACATACTACCACGTGTAGTCAGACGATATACGAATGTGTATGACCGTTGTGCTTACGTTTTTTGCAGCATCTCACACGTGAGTAGCGCGTTTAAAACGATGCGTCAAGTTAACAAAATTTAAAAAAATAAAATAAAATTTTAAACAGTGGGCCAATCACAAGACCAGAGCTTTTGTTTAAAGTAGCAGTTGCATATAAGCGGAACTATAACTAACAATAACAAAAAAAAAATCATTAAGATACAAACGATTCTTTTGATAATTAATTAATCTAAGGATTATTAGAACAATTAATCAACTAATAGTCAAATATTTCACTGGTTAATCAGTTTGATTATTCATCTTTTGCAATTACTTAAAATATTCAGTTATACATATTCTAACAAACTAATGGTCACTTCAGTTTTTCAAAAATCACATTATGTAATTACAATTATTAAACTATTAATTTATACAAAGACACTACCAGTCAAAAGTTTCTAAAGAGTAAGATTTTATTCTTTTTTTTTTTCCAAAGAAGTCTCTTCTGCTCACCAAGCCTGCATTTATTTGATCCAAAGTACAGAAAAAAAACTGTACAGTTTTTAAATTTAAAATAACCGTTTTCTACTTGAACATATTTTAAATGTAATTTATTCCTGTGATTTCAAAGCTGAACTTTATCATTACTCCAGTCACATGATCCTTGAGAAATCATTCTAATATTCTGATTTGCTGCTCAAACAATGATTATTATTATTAAAAACAACCGAGTAGATTTTTTTTAGAAGGATCATGTGACACTGAAGACTGGAGCAATGATGCTAAAAATTTAGCTTTGATCACCGGAATAAATTACATTTTAAAATATATTCAAATAGAAAGCAGTTATTTTAAATAGTAAAATCATTTCACAAACGTTCAATTAAATTATGATTTTAATTTTAGGTCACATCACCCAGCCCTATCTCTCTCAAGCATTTGCCAAAAAATGTATTCGCAATCCATTATATTGATGCTTCCGGATGAACTGAATCATGACATACGTATCGCAAAGTGCATCAAATCATGAGGTAGTCGGTGAAACTCATCCTCAAAAGTACACCTTTCTTATTGATTAATAAACTGACAGTGATTTTGTAACAAAAAAAAAAAAAAAAAAAACGCACACTACACATTGTAAATTCTGATTGCACATTTTCCACTTAAGCTGTTAGAGCCATGACAAACATTTGATGATTTATACACATTTCAGATTGAATCATGCAAGTAACTCATAAGCAAAGGTCAGATGATTAGGCTTGCAGTTCAACTTAATCAGCAGATGGCCATGGCTTACTTATTTGGCAAAACAATGTTTGCTTGAACATGGTGCTCACAGAGCATTCATTTTGGACCTCATTTCTCCACAAGCTATCGAGAAGAGGGAAGAGGAGACCCTGGTGTCAATGTGGGGGGAAGGGGCAGACGAGAGGTGTCCTGAGTGATGTTATGGAAAGGAAAGAGATCCAGGGAAAATGGAGAGAGAGAGAGAGAGAAGGAGAGACAGGGGACTGAGGCTTCCCCTCTCGGCTACTATTGATTTTCCTCTGAGCTTCAGAGTCCATCAGCTTTATCTGTCCATTCCTGCTCCATCCTTCCCTCCTGCCTGAGCCCATCTATCCATCGTTGGCTTCTACTGTCACACAATTCCAGGGTCCGTTCTTGCTCCACCCCCCCCTACACACTACAAAAACAGGCATAGCCTTCTCCACATTATGGGAACAAAAAAAAAAAAAAAAACTCTGCCAACTCAAATTGAGCATTGACATTAACCTCCAGAAAACATTGACATTCATGCTCACACACAAGTTCCTCTGCTGTAGCACTTTGCATTACGAATTTAAAAAGGAGGACGAACAGATCGGGGGAAAGAGCAGCAAGAGAAAGAAAGCGCGACAACGTTAATGTTGCCTTTTTACTTTTAATATCTGCTGTTAAGAGTTCAGAAATTGGGGAAATTATTTGCTATGCTGCACTGTTGTAAATATAGTTATTTATTAATATATTTAAATATTTTAAATTCGCTTTTATTTTTATATGTTCAGTTGTCATTGTAATTTAGTTGTAGTATTTAGTTTATTATTATTATTATTAGTATTAGTATTAGTAGTAGTAGTAGTAGTAGTAGTAAAGTGACAAAAAGATTTACGCATCTATCTTAAAACCAAGCAGCAAAAATTTTAATTTATTATTTCTATTATTATTATTATTGTTATTATTATGAAATGGACAGACGGAACAGCAAAAAAAAATTATTATTATTATTTTTATTATTACGAGGAAAGGGACAGATAAAGAGCTGTGTGTCTGTCTAAAAACCTAGCAGCTAAAATAAAAATAAAAATTATTACTATTATTATTAGGAAAGCGACAGATGGAGATATGCGTGTCTATCTTAAAACCCAGCAGCAAAAGTAAAAATAATAATAACTATGTAAGCATGAATGCATGTATATATTTATTTACTATTAGGAAAGCACAGCAGCAAAAATAAATAATAGATGTATTTATTTTATTAGTATTATTATTATTATGTGAAAGAGGACAAAGAGCTACACGTCTATCTTAAACCGCAGCAGCGCGAAGAAAAAAAAAAAAAAAAAAAAAAAAAGGAAGGAAGGTCAGAGTTGGAAAAGTTGAGCCAACAGAGCAAGAGAGAAAGAACGAGAAAGGAAGTAAGATGAGTTTAAATGAGCGAGTTCAAGAGTGTGACAGAACTGGAGAGAGAGAGAGAGAGAGAGAGAAAGAGAGAGAGAGAGAGAGAGATTTGGCTAATGTTTCTCAGCTTGGTTCAGCTTTCCCTCTCACCCCTCTCAGTTCTCCAACACACAAAGAAAGGGACGCCAGAAAGACGCACACATCCACTCCCTCTCTTTCTCTTACTCTCTAATACGCAGTCTACCTCTCTCTACCTCTCAGCAAATCTACCACACGCCACTTAAACACGTTTGCTTTGGTCTGTCTCTTTCCAGTCTTTCTGCATACAGAGACGGCTGAAACTTGTCTGACAGTGATAAACCCGGTATTATAAGCCCCCAATCTGATTCTCCACACCAGGCCTCTCGGTTAACCCGGGAAAAGATTGCATCTAGCAAATTTAACTCTATGGCCAGCTCAAATCCCATTTACAGTAATAGGCTCTGTAGAGTGACGCTGGGCTGGGACTAAAGTTGAGATTGGTCTTGGTAAAAGACTGACGTCAGACGTGAGGTTTACACAGAGACGAGAGGTCAATGCGGTTTGAGGAAAGCCACACTTATGCTTTGGTCTCCAACAAATACAAAGACCGGAGCACAGGATAGAGCTCTCATAAAGACAGACACAGGAATGGAGTGCAACACAATGTCGTTTGTTAACGAGTGGATTCAGCTTTGATGAACGCTGGGCAAACCGAGCATGGAGTCAAGTCCTTTTTTGAACCTATTCAATAATGACCATGGATCAAGAGATGGGTTTGACTTTATTTACAGACAACTGACGCATATACTGTGAGGCACATAGACATCTGATGATGAAAAGTCTTTTGAAAAAAAAAAAAAAAAAAAAGTGGGTGTACCAAATCTAAAAATAATTAAACTGCAGTTAATGAGCATCTGCTTACTGACCATAAGAATATGCTGCTTAAGAGGAAACACTGGTTGATCATCATCCAAAAATGAAAGTTCTGTCATTAATTACTCACCCTCCAAACCTGTAAGACCTTTGTTCATATTCGGAAGACAAATTAAGATATTTGATTAATCCATAAGCTTTCTGACCTAAACTGAAATATTTTATGGCCCAGAAGTGTAGTAAGGACATTCACTCTTAAAAATAAAGGTACTTTAAAAGATTCTTCACAGCGATGCCATAGAAGAACCATTTTTGAATCCACAAAGAACCATTCAGTCAAAGGTTCTTTCTTTTTTACCTTTTTATAATCTGAAGAACCTTCTTTTGCCACAAAGAACC
This sequence comes from Garra rufa, assembly GCF_049309525.1. NCBI lineage: Eukaryota > Metazoa > Chordata > Actinopteri > Cypriniformes > Cyprinidae > Garra > Garra rufa. The sequence goes on along the minus strand of NC_133366.1, from coordinate 38,038,137 downwards.
TGTTAAACAGAAAGGTTCTTCAGATGTTAAAATTTTCTTATGGAACCATTTAGACAAAAATGGTTCTTCTATGACATCGTGAAGCACCTTTAATTTTAAGAGTGTTGTTAAAATACTCTGTGACAGAGCCCGCCTCCATGGTCTTCTGATTGGTCCAATGTTTTAGAACTAACATTGATGAGCGGAGCTTTGTGTAAAAGTTTAAATTCTGTTAATAACATGACATGGCGTCTTAAATGCACAACTCACGTGTGAGACGCTGCAAAAGACGTGAGCCCAACTGTCAAACACGTCCATTTAACGGCGACTACACGCGCGTAGTATGTTTTTAATAAGAAAGTATTAACAGGTCTAAAAAAATAAATAAAAATAAATAAATAAATAAAACACCCTACATGAGAAAACTAGCATCATGTCTATGTACTGTACACACAGAAACTTCACAGCAACCTGTCAAAATAAAAAGTACGGTTTAACATGAAACAGAACAATATTAGTCTATTACTTTTCTACAGTATAATGTAGGTGTTTATATATTCCTATTTAAATAATTTACATAAAACAACATATATATGATATCTTTGGTATTGTATATGGAAATAACACTGTCAAAAAGTGAACTGGATTGCATCGCCTTTACTTCTCTTTTGGCAAGGCGCTTGATTTTAATTAATTGGAAACAGTCATTTCCCCCTGCTTTTAAACAGTGGGCCAAAGATGTGTTACAATTCCTGAGTTTGGAAAAAAATAAGACTTAACTTAAGGGGCTCTGGATCCAAGTTCACTGTCTTATGGCGTCTTTTCATAAATTATCTTCAAAACCAAGTATAACTGTGAATGGACAAACTGATGCTGATGTTGTTAGGTTTCTCTTTGTGATAGAAAATAGCATCAGTCAATTTCTATATATATATAAAAAATTTTCCTTTGTCTACATGTACACAATGTAAAAGCACAATGTCTGTATGCATGCTGTTAGCTGTGTTGATATGTGAATGTATGGTATCATTTCAATAAAATAAGTAAAAAAAACAAACAAATAAAATAAATATAAATATAAATGATAAAAATAAATCTTACAACAAGATTAACCACTTAATTGTAGAAAGAAAAAAAATACTACAATTATTATTTAAACGTTTTAAACTGAAAATAATTTTTCCTCCATGTATTGATTTTAACAGTAAACCTGTTTGTTTGCCAGAAATTAGAAGGGTATATTTTTCATTTGATTAAAAATAAATAAATGTTTACGCTTTCATTTGATTATCAGAAAAATTAACACATAAGAATTTCTAAAAAAAAAAAAAAAAAAAGATTGTAGAGCCCTATAGACCAATTATCTGTTTGTAAACAGGGATGCGCGCGCATCTTGGTTGCAGAAAACCTGGGAGACATAGCGTTTACGAATAGGAAATTACACGGATACGGTACAAAACAGTTTGATTCTAAAATATTATAGATTATTTTGATTAGATGTTATTTTTAAAATGTTTACCGCATATTACAACAGCTTGTCACTCAACGATAAGAACGGTTATTCAACGAAATTAACGTTAGTGAGTGGGATTGGTCTGACAAATCCGTTTGCCATAGAGGTAATAGTGTACCCAAATAAAGTCAAGTGCAAATTACATGTATATAGCATGCCTCAACAGGCTTCACAACACAATGCAGACATAACAAAAATGATCAATGTCTAACAAATTATCTTTACAAACACGATGTGACATTTGATGCCTGCAATTTAATCCTTCTTAGCAACTAAAGAGACAATATTTACCTCTAATATTTAAGTTTTGCATTGCTTTTGTTTATTTCACACTGGGTTGAGTAGGAAAAGATAGAAGGGACGAAGTCGGGACTATTGAAGTCCATGGATAACTCTCCTGTACAAAAAGTGTATTCTAACGTTAGTGATTGACAGTAGGATAGTTCGCTATAACTTATTAGCCAAGTTCTAACATTACTAGCCAAGCTTACGAGACTAGCCTTGTACCCACTGCACAACACGACATTTTCACGGTTGTCTTTTCTTCTTTTTCTAATTTTTCTTTCGGGTTTTGTTCCAGGCAGGTTTTTGAGCTCGTAAATCACGACTTCAAATCAGGACTTACGACTTTGTAGCGTTCCAGGCAAGTCACCCCAAACTGCCTGAGCGCATTAATTATTATTACATTATTATTCATTTGTTTGCAACGTTATATTTTCCTAAAGTCTATTTTTTCATTGTGTACCACTTGCATAAACACCGCACCCGTAGGTGCTGACATAGTGGTTTCGCGGGCTACGTCACGTCAGAACTCGGAACTGGGAGTACATCGATCTGGTACGAGTTCACGAGTGGGAAGTCACGGGTTTGACTGCCGTTCGGATGCACTTTCACGGGTAGAAGGTTGGAAAAACACGAGTAACGGGTTGCCTGGAACGCGGCATTATAGCAGTTCCGGTCGTCTTTTGCAACCGACATGCGCAGTTGAATCAGTGTGACGTAGGCTGATAATTGGTCTATTGTTCAAAATGTTAAAATAGAGACTTTTGGACTTATTTTTTCTCTGAAATAAATGTTTTCGTTATTACACAAAGTACCGGGGGGAAAAAAAGTAACGTTAGTTTCCTCCTAGCTTAGAGTTCTGTCACAAAATATACGCCATACAACTCGACCAATCAGGTTGTGAGCGTATGACTATGCATTTAGGTTCGCTGTCAAAAAAGCCAGTGTGAACGCCAAGCAGACCAGGACCAAAATGTATCATTTTTCTTTTTGGTCTAGACCAAAGGAACCAAACAACAAGTTTGAACTCACCCTAAATTTGTGTTTTTTCAGAAGATGAACATGAGGGTAACCCATTTCTGCAGTTTATATACATAAACCATCTGGGTGGACCAGAAAGGGAGCTCATGCAAAGTATATCAGATGCATTTCAAAAGAGTTGTTTTTATTTACAAACGATTTTATTAAATAATCGCTAACGCGAAGTTGAAACCAACTGAATACTAAGATTCTCATCTCTACCATAACTAACTATAGGTTTGCTGACTGTTCAGTTAACACAGGCCTGCCGGTCGATACTCGCGTCCAGATACAAAGTGGCTAGTAGAGCCCTTAAAACGGAACTGTTGGAGAGGTTGCCTGGAGACAGACAAAAGCAGCCAAAACAAACAGACTCTTTTGTTATGAAAATGCAGTGTGAGAGTAAGTTTTTCAGACAGAGTATCACAATAAGAGTGTGTATGAGTGCGTTATGGCCCTGAACGCCACATACACGGATGAGATTGTGTCAGTCATTCATCTTATCCAACCCCATGGCTTCCCTCATAACCATATTACTATGCATGCAATCAGAAAACGCAACTCTATGTCCATCTGTGGCTCAATGCCTGAGACACTATTGATTGTATGAATGGACAGCAGTAGTATTCATTCAAGCAAGAGACTGTGCTATATTATTAATATAGTCACTGCTGAAGGGCATTGTTCGTAGCCAAGTGACAGCTGTGAACATTTTTCATTTTTACACAAGTTTGTGCAATAGTTTGTCAATTGACAAACAAGCATCCATTAAGTGCTATCAGTTATACACCACTGTTTAAAAGTTTGGGGTCAGTGTTTGGAAAGAAATTAATATTTTTATTCCACAAGGATACATCAAATTGATTAAAAATGACAGGAAAATATTTTAATTTCAAATAAAGATGTTTGTTTGGACTTTCTATTCAAAGAATCCTTAAAAAAAAAAACACTCTTTCCATAAAAATATTAAGCAGCACAGCTGTTTTTAACATTGATAAAGGTTTCATAAGCACCAAATCAGCATATTAGAATGATTTCTAAAGGATCATGAGACACAAAGACTGAAATAACAGCTGCTTTGGCAACACAGGAAGACATTGTATTTTAAAACAGTTATTGTAACACTATTTCACAATATTAAAATTTTAACTGCATTTTTGATCAACTGAATTGTCAATTTTAAAATGACATTTAAAATAAATATTTTCACGATTTAAAATAGACGTTTTCTATTTGAATACAATTTAAAATATAATTTATTCTTGTGATTTTAAAGCTGAATTTTTAGCACCATTACTTCAGTCACATGATGCTTCAGAAATCATTCTAATATTCTGATTTGCTGCTTTAAAAAACATTATTATTATTATTATTATTATAAAAAATGTTAAATATTTATAATAATAAATTGTCAACAGCTGAACAGCATATCAGCATATTAGTATGATTTCTGAGGATCATGTGATCTGACTGTAAGACTGAAGTAATAAGCAGTTTTAAAAAAAGCTGTTATTTTAAATGGTAAACATTTTACTATATTAAGGCTTTTGCTGCATTTTGGATCAAATAAATGCAAGCAGAACAGAATTCTTAAAAAAAAAAACACATTAAAATCTGACTGGTTGCGCACATGCAAACACGTTGCTACTTTTTCTTGTAATATTAACAATAAAAGCGTTCATTACAGCTTATTGTTTTCTACAAAAGTTTTACCACATCAAAAAACAAAGTTTATGCACACAAATTCTTCTTTAAATGCATACATATTTGTGTAAAAAGATACAGTCCTAATGTATCCTGCATTGACCAATTAGGATTTCGGACCAGTTTTACAAACTCTAGTTGATTTTAGACTACAGGAAAATAAGTGAATGCTCTCACACACTTACTCCCATACAAAACGCTTGGCTTTCTGACAGCTGGCTGTTTGTACGGCATATATCCAGCCAAATTCCAGCTGAATTCACACCCATATTTCATAGGAGGGATAAAACATGCTTCTTACTGCTGTGGTGAGGACATACTGTATGTGTGTGTGAACAGATTCACACACAGCATCATATAAAGGCTAATATCATAAATTACAGTCTAAAAAGGTTTAATAATAATAATATTCAATCACATGATTTATTTCAACCGCAAGCCCATCCTCTTTCTTTCTCCACCTTCATCCTTTTCTCTTTCAACACACCTGGCACCTGTAAGCACTTCTGAGCATCTGTTCTGCTTTTTTGTCTGCTCTCACTTCTCTGAAGATGGTGCCAGGTCAGCGCAGTAGAGGAGAAAACCTCCAGCCTTCCTTTTAACACTCGTCCCTGTTCCTCTGTTCCTGGGCTGAAAGGAAACGGCCGTGCTTTCTGAATGGTTTATTGAGAGGTAGGGATGAGGGCTGTGCTAATGCTCAAACTGCGCTACTGGTTTAAATAATGATCAGGAGCGTAGTCCAATTAAAACAGCTTACTGACACTACAAAGCCCAGCGCTCATCTCCCGCGCTGCACCTTGCCTGCTGAACAGCCCGCTGCGCGTATGTGTGCGCGCAGGAGACGTGGACCTACTCAAGGTGAAAACTGAAGAGTCCTTCAGGGACACCGGCTTGATTTTGAGCACGCAGCAACAGTTGTCTTCATGTAAAGTGGAGTTCTGCAACGTTCTGATTTGGGCCCAAGTGTCTCATAGAGCTGAGTGCGCTAAAATAAACGCTGTTGTTCTGCTACAGATCCGACTGCCAGACTAAACCCGGGAATGAACTCACAAAACAACCCACGCTAGCTCTGGGGACCAGCTGGGCCCTCATAATACAAGCTTGCCCATCCTTAAACGAGAGTCATGAAGCCGGATAAACAAGGCTCGACCATTTCAAGTGTGTCCTTTAAATTAGTAAGAGTTGAGACACTAAGATTACGTCTAGCTCTAAAACACTGTGACACTCTCTTCAACTTTACAGCCCTACTGGCAGATTCCCACGACCAATACGAACATCAATAGCTCAAATGAAGCACAGCCACTATGGCAAAGCAATAAGCTAAAAATATAGCTGCAAGCAGCGCTGACGGGCACAAGCCATCAGCGCAATCGCCATCTCGATAGCCATTTTGGCAATTTCACATCCCTAATGTCTTGAGTTGACAGAGTTTGGTGGCTATCAGTGGAAAGTCCTCAGAGGAGTATCGCAAATTCCAGAGCATTTACAAAACCTTAAATAGCTGACTTTCTGTTGAGCGAAGCACGGACTGCCAGCACAAATGAGGCCCAATGAGGTCTGTGTGTATGAACTGTAGGTCAACCGATGTGCACTACAGAGCCCCCTTAAAAAGTTGTCTTTAAAGGAGTAGTTGACTTTCAGAACACAAATTTACAGATAATGTACTCACCCCAAAGATGTTCATGTCTTTCTTTCTTCAGTAGTAAGGAAATTAAGATTTTTGAAGAAAACATTTCAGGATTTCTCTCCATATAATGGACTTCTATGGTGCCCCAGAGTTTGAACTTCCAAAATGCAGCTTCAAATGGCTCTAAAAGATCACAGCCGAGGAAAGGGTCTTATCTAGCAAAACGATTGGTTATTTTCTAAAACAAGTTACAATTTATATACTTTTTAACCTCAAATGCTCGTCTTGTCTAGCTTTGTGTACTCTGTGTAGAGATTAAATGGTATATAAATTGTAAATGTTTTTAGAAAATAACCAATCGTTTCGCTAAATAAGCCCCTTCTTCCTCAGCTGGGATCATTTAGAGCCTGTTGAAGCTGCATTTAAACTGCATTTTGGAAGTTCAAACTTGGGGGCACCATAGAAGTCCATTATATGGAGATAAACCCTGAAATGTTTTCCTCAAAAAACAAATTTCTTTATGACTGAAGAAAGAAAGACAAACATTTTGGATGACAAGGGGGTGAGTACATTATCTGTAAATTTTTGCTCTGAAAGTGAACTACTCCTCTAAGGCTGTGAAGCTGGTGCATTCGAATATGCACTCAAGAAAAAAAAAGACATTGCCTTGAGGTTAAAATATGTTGATAAGTGAATGGCATGTTAATAAGTTGATGGACCACTGGAGACAAAACCTGTGGGTGAGCACAGTCTCACAGTGAGTTAGATCCTGTTTTAAAGCAAACAAACTACAGAACTGAAAACACCCTCATACACATTTTTGCCAAGATCAATTTTCCTACCTGCTTGAAAAGATTGAGTCAGATGCTGTGTTATGACTCTGCCACCTCACATCACACTTTTCAACCCAAGTTTTCCCTCCCATGTGTGTAATTTACGTTATTTGGAATTGGTTCTACTAAACGATTAAAAGGGTTCAAATAAAAACTATAATTGTTATTCAAGCAGTGATGGGGAGTAACTAGTTACATGTAACAGCATTACTTAATTTAATAAGATAAATGTAACTAAAAATCTGTTAGAGTTACTGAGAAAAAGTATGTAATCAAATTAGTTACTTATAAAAACAAAATTAACATTACAAAGGGGTACACTACCAGTCAAAAGTTTTTGAACAGTAATATTTTAATGTTTTTTCTTAAAGAAGTCTCTTCTGCTCACCAAGCCTGCATTTATTTCAAGCAATATATTGTGAAATATTTTTACTATTTGAAATAACTGATTTCTATTTGAATACATTTTAAAATGCAATTTATTACTGTGATTAAAGCTACATTTTTAGCATCATTACTCCAGTCTTCAGTGTCACATGATCCTTCAGAAATCATTCTAATTAAAAGCTTTTGTAACATTATACACTATAACATCCAAAACCCTTGAGTCAGTATCATTTTCTTTTCTTTTTTTTTTGGAAAGAAATTATAGAAATACTTTTAGTAGAAATACTTTTAGTATCTTTTAGAGATACTTTTATTTAGCAAGGATACTTTAAATTGATCAAATGTGATGATAAAGACATTTATAATGTTACAAAATATTTCTATTTCAGATAAATGCTGTTCCTCTGAACTTTCTATTTATCAAAGAAACCTGGAAAATAAAATCTAGTAAGCCGTTTTCAACATAATTAAAAAAAGTTTTTTTGAGCAGCAAATCATAATATTAGAATGTGTTCTGAAGGAACATGTGGCTGGGGTAATGATGCTGAAAATTCAGCTTTGACATCACAGAAAGAAATTAGTTATAATATAAAAAAAAATTAAAATAAGAAAATTGTTGTTTTAAATAAAATGCTTCAAAATTTTACTGGTTTGCTGTACTTCGGATCAAATAAATGCAGGCTTGGTGAGCAGAAGAAAAAAATCTTACTGTTCAAAAACTTTTGACTGGTAGTGTATAAATACTACTTGTGTCAATATTTACTATTTCTTATGATTTTAAATCTGTATTTAACAATCAGAACGCTCTCAAAGTTAAAAGAGGTGCTAAAGTGTCATTTTGCGGTGGCTGTGCTTTAAAATTAAATTATTATAATTTTAATTCAAGAGATGAAGGATTTTCAAAGTTGGTTTGATTGCTTCTATTGTCCTCACTTGTGAGTCGCTTTAGATAAAAGCGTCTGCTAAATGTAAATTTAGAAAAGTAATCAAAAGTAATCAGTTAAATTACTTTAATAAAAGTAATTGAAATAGTTACTCTGCTTATTACAATTTTAAATAGGGTAATCTGTAACCCATTACATTTCCATGTAACTTTCGCAATACTACATACAAGCATGCGTGTGTCATCTTTCTCTTCATTAAGCACTAAAATTTGATAATTTTCACAATTTGATTTTAATGGAAAACCTCAAGAACATAGGATTTCAACATCATAAAATAAGTTAAACATAGCTGATAACATTACTCACTTAAACTCTTAAAAATAAAAGGTTCTTTAACGGCATCTATTGTTCCATGAAGAACCTTTTCCTACATGTTCTCAAAACGAAAACGAATCCTGTAAAACATGAATCACGATGGAAAAGCTAAAAGATAAAAACAACAAGCTAAAACGGCATGCTTGCGATTACGTTTTTACGTCACATTAACTTTTGATCATACTATCAGGTAGGTTTAGGTGTAGTGCAGATAGTACGTCATTTTAAAACGTCACGGAGCATTAGAGTTATAGAGCCACTCAACAGACATTTCAAGTCAGGACTGCGGTGACAAGTACAAAACCAACGTCACATAAAACGCACCATATGTATGTTCATCTGTTACGGAGAAATAAACAAACACTCTTTTAACGCCACTCAATGTACATTTCACATCGAATGTGTCACGAAACGCACATCTATCTTGCGATAAAGTTCCCACAAGTACGTTTTCGTCATGAGATCAGGTTGGCCTTTTAATTGCACAAAGATTATTTATAGAAGAAAAAATTGGTTCTTTTGAAAAACTCTTCACTGAAATGCCTATTTGGGAACCCAAAAATGATTATTTTATGGCATTGCTTTAAAATTCCCTTTTAAACCTTTATTTCAAAGAGTGTAGCTGGCATCATTATCAAATTTAACAAAATATTTAGAAAACAAATGCACAAGGGGTGGGAGCTCCGATGGAATTTTATGAATGACAGCCACTCCAATACTGTGGAAGCCAAATGGTGTGTGCCTGCTCTTCATCATTAGAAAATAGGACACATTAAACTTCGATCGGAGGTGGTGGAAAGAAGCGTTTTAGATCCTTAATCCATTTGGTCACCTCTAACATACTCTTTGTACATTTCTGTTAAGAGTCAGCAGAACTGAGCTCGGTCTGGACCGGCCCCAGGGGGGATTCTACACCCTTCAAATGATCTTGAACTGTCCACAGTACACACGAGTGCATGCTCACACACAGACACTCCCGAGCGGAGGGGCTGCATGCACACGAGCCCACCAGAAATCCGTTTCTCTATTGATTTTATGGGACCTGATAGCCCTTTTTCTCCCTCTCCTCTCAGCGCTGAGAATAATAGCGAACACCTCCAGCAGAATAAGCCTCAGGAGGTCTAACACGGTTCCTCCCTCTATGCATACATGTGCATTTACAGGCAAATATGAGTTCGATGAGAGGATGAAATATGCAGGAGGGTAAATGGACAGGGAAAGTCAGTGTGAGAAAATGAAAGGGGGATCGGGTGGACAAAAGAGATAAAGGGATGAGGAATGAGAGCGGGAGAGGCAGAGAGAGAGCGCTTCTGTATTGAGAGCAGATGGTGTTGAACTCAGGGGATTTCAGTGTGCCGAGCTTCTCTCATTATCAAAGCGGCCTATCTGATCTCAGTCAATATTACACACACACACACACACACACATACATACATAGCTACTGTATATCCCACTAGTCAATATCACATATACACTCTCAGGTAAAGTACCTCTGATTATCCATCCAGTCAATATCACTTGCTCACACCTAGATGCTTTCGCGTATCAGGACAAATCATAGAAAGAGAGCAAAGACTTGCTTAATGACAAACGGCCACAACAAAGCTCGTACACACTCTAGTCTAGTTGGTGCAGTGGCGGCAGCAGGCAGGCAAAGCAGGTTGCTTGACACTCACTCCATCAGACAGGTATTTCCAGTCTGGGCTTTTTAGTAAAGAGTGTGTGTGTAGCGCAGCTCGGCCACAAAAAGCAACTGCCGGTAGGCAAACACACCTGAGCTTAAAGCACAACACCTGAGATATTACAATCCACCCCATTTACACATGCATGGTCATACAGGTCCTGCACTCTTTTATTCTGTCAATTTTCAATATTTCACATGTGTTATGTAAATCAAAGCCCTGCTCCTGTCCTGTAACAGTATACGAGCAGTGGCTACATTAACTCTAGGTGTGAACACATGGCCGCATGTGCATTTGGTCCCGCCAGCTTGCTGTCTATGGCAAAAAGGAAGTGCTGTAGCTGATTAAGCCCGTCATGTGGCAGGAAATAAGGATGCCAGAGGCTTAAACACTTTATATTTTGGAATTTCCAGTCGGCTATACTGAAATCGTAAAGCACCGTGATGCCGTTAGACAGACGGTGAGATCGGGTCAATTATTAACTTAAACCCTAAAGTCGGAGGGAACAATTGTCCCATACTGTGGGGGAGAGCAGAGTGCTATTTTGGATCAGCGAATAACAGCATTAAGCATCCAAAACAGAGGAGAATAGTCACAGCTTGTGTAACTGAATGAATGCAAGTCTGTCCGCTTGCACTATGCATTACCGTCTAGTACCAAACAGCATCTTGTCAAACCATGAGGTGCTAATGCCCATTGTATGCTTCGGTCCTTGTTCTACAATGGTATAAACAATGTAATTTTCTTCACCAATAGTGTTTGCATATAATAGCGCATGCGCAAGGTGAATTTTTGGACTGAACGAGTCTACTAGGTGACACTATGCATGTTTCAAACTCGTCCATCCATGCTCGTCCATGGTTGCGTATACTTCGAAAGCTGCGCAGACACCGTGGAAAGTAT
>NC_133366.1:37988277-38026448 GCF_049309525.1 Garra rufa | reverse complement strand
ATTATAGATTTTTCCTTCATGCCAAAAATAATTAGGATATTAAGTAAAGATCATGTTCCATGAAGATATTTTGTAATTTTTTTTACCGTAAATAGCAAAACTTAATTCTTAATTAGTAATATGAATTGCTAAGAACTTATTTGGACAACTTTAAAGGCGATTTTCTCAATATTTAGATTTTTTTTGCACCCTCAGATTCCAGATTGTGTTTTGTTTAGTTGGATCTTGACCAAATACTGTTCTATCAATTTAAAAAAGAATTACCCTTATGACTGGTTTTGAGGTCCAGGGTCACAAATATAGCATTCAATCAGTCCAACACCATTTTAAACCACAATAAATACAACAAACTACAATAAATGGATGGGGACGAGCCTATATCTGTCTTCGCCCTTATCCTGTCAAATGTAGTCTGTAATACAACCATACTTAGGCCATATATCCTGGTAAGACCATGTTTCAAAGTGTTAAAATCTCAACACAGTAAGAAAAAAAAAAGTTGAAATGAGATCTACAGCTCAAAATTAGACTGGTGGTTTAAGGCCGTCTTACCTGCTCCGGAGTTTCTGTGCGTTCCAGGCCCTGCGTGTCTGTGGGCGCCTGGGGAAAGCATGTTCCCGGGTGGGCGCAGGTTTTCCGTGTGTCCATGAGCAGCTCCGAGCTGCTGTTGATGGTGATGGTGGTGGTGGCTTATTCCTCCAGCTGGACTTAGCGCACCGCCGCCACTCCCAGCATTTCCGTTCGAGTTAGATAATCCACCGTGGTAAAATCCAGACCGCGAGCGTGATCGAGTCCTGGGGGGCTCCATAGTCACAGGATGGGGGTGATGATGATGATGGTGGTGGTGGTGGTGGAGGAGGAAAGGGGAAGTGGGAGGGGAATGAGACGCCGCAGAGGAGCTCTCAAGCACTCCAGAGAGTCTAGTGCTGCCCAGGCTGTGGCCCCCCTCTGAACCCCCGTATTCCGCTGGCTGGGCCCCTGCGTCCTCGCATAAATCAGCACGCTTGGGGACGGGGTCCGGGGAACAGACGCGGGGCTCTCGAGACGCTGAATGACCAGTAGTGGCGATTGGCATTTCCTTTCGGCTTATATGATTCTCCCTCTCTCGCTTCCTCCTCTTCGATTCCACGCCAGAAAACACTTAGTTTAAAAACACTGTTTAAGAAACAAAACTCAGTCATTAAAATGCTTACAAACAATAAGCACCGTTCAAATCTACAGCTTGAGTTATTAAAACATTCACAAAACTAAAAAGAACTTGCTAAAATATTTGTGACCATGGACCACAAAAACGGTCATAAGAGAATTTTTTTTATTGAGAATAAATAAGATTTCCATTGATAAATGGTTTGTTAAGATAATGAGAGACAATATTTGTCTGAGATACAACTATTTGAAAATCTGGAATCTGAGGGTGCAAAAAAATCTAAATATTGAGAAAAATCACCTTTAAAGTTGTCCAAATGAAGTTTTTTTTTAAGTTGAGATATATTTATGGTAGCAAATGCACAAAAATCTTTATGGAACATGATCTTTACTGATTATCCTAATAACTTTTGGCATAAAAGAAAAATTGATCATTTTGATCCATATAATGTATTTTTGGCTATTGCTACAAATATACCCGTGCTACTTAAGACTGGTTTAGTGGGCCAGTAAACTTATTAAAATGTAAAAATTGTTACATTTACATTTAAATCTGACAGAGTACAAAATTGTAAATGTTACAAGCATCACTAGAAAGCATTAGTATATTTTAGCTTCTATAAAGATGATTGAATATAAATGTTAATATGCTGATAAAAAAAAAATACTACTGGTTTAAAAAAATTATAAATACACATTTTGAATTAGTTAATCCCCTTTAAAAATAAAAACTAAAATTACATGTACTAGTCTTTTAAAAATATATATAACGAAGAGACTGAAGAACTTGAGATTAAAACTGATAAAGTTGATAAAGTTTAAAGCCCCGTTTTGTTTTAGCAGCTTCAATTCTTCTAGGCGTGTTGCTACTTATTTCATACAAAACTTATAAAGTTATCAGTAAAAGCCTTCGTTGCGGCTTCTCTGATATCTAAAGCATCTTTGAAACGTTTTAAACGCCAAACTTCCGAACCCAAGACAAGTCACATCAAAGAAGAAATAAACACAGCACAAAACTAGCCGAGATGCGCTACACAACACAGCAAACAAGTGCGTTGTGTTAATGATAAATACAGTCAATAAATAAAGTATATAAATAGGAGAGAGCAGCTGGTTATCACACACTTCCGTGAACCGCTAGCGTTAGCTCCCAGCTACACAAAAACACACAAATACCTCTAATTTTGTCTGTCTACCGCTCGTCTAACACACCTAACATAGAGATATACTCCATAAAAACACGACTCACTTTTCCGGTCACCGTTTAACTGATTTAAATCACATTTAGAGTGAATCCATGGAGATGTATTAGCTTGTGTTAGCAGTGAATGTCGCGCTGGCTTTAGTCCACCATCTGCCTTTAGTCTCACAAAACTACCACAAATAAAGCCCTGCTCGTCCTTTAAAAGCCCAGGGCCACATGTCCCGAACAGGCCGCTCATCGCTAATGAATCTGCCCTGGTTACGAGAAACATTTATATTTATAAACTGTGTTTTGTGGCGACCAGTTCCAGCTGAAGCGTTCTAAAGTCCCTAATTATATTTACATCAGTGGAAAAACGGCGAGAAAAGCTCTTTTTATCACTCCTCCCACTCCAACAAACGCGTATATATATTAACTGTGAAATAAAAAGAGGAACTCACCCGGAGCTGTGTGTTATGAAGTGTTTTTGAGCTGATCTTTTGGCGTGGTGCTCCTGCGCTCAGACGGTGTCAGTGAGAAATAATGTGACAGACCATCAGCGCGATTTCACAGCTCCAGCACAGCAGGCCAGAACAGTCGAGCACAGAGCCACTGTGGAAAGTCCACACACACACACGCACGCACGCACGCACGCACACACACACACACACGCACGCACGCACGCACACACACACACACACACACACACCCGTAAATGAAGAGGAAAATGAATTGCACTTAAGGCTCTCAAGCTCAAATTATACACATATGAGGCCCACTTCACAGTTAAACTGAAATGAAATAGGCTACAAACGCCCATATAATAAGTGAAATCCTTCGGATCGGAGAACAATAAAAACATTAACTGGTAAGTCATCTGCCGACTTAAACTGTTTACATTGTAGCACTTTTGTGTCTCAAAATTGGACATTTTATTCCCATATGTGACTCTGAACCACAAAACAGTCTTAAGTAGCATGGGTATATTTGTAGCAATAGCCAAAAATACACTGTATGGGTCAGAATTATCGAATTTTCTTTTATGCCAAAAATCATTAGGACATCATTAGGTATATTATATAAATATATTTTGTAAATTTCCTACCGTAAATATATCAAAACTTAATTTTTTATTAGTAATATGCATTGCTAAGAACTTAATTTGGACAACTTTAAAGGTGATTTTCTCAATATTTAAATTTTTTTGCACCCTGAGATTCTAGATTTTTAAACAGTTGTATGTCGGCCAAATATTGTCCTATTCTATACCAATGGAAAGCTTATTTATTAAGCTTTCAGATTATGTATACATTTCAGTTTAGACTGGATTTGTGGTCCAGGGTCACATATATGCTCATTCTACAAAAAAATAAAGTAGTTTAGAGAGTATTTTAGAAATATATTAGGGCTACTTATGCCTAAATAATGTAATTAACAAACAGCGCTGTTGTTACAGTACATATCCCTACAAGATAAGAAACATTTTCACTCAAACAGCAAATAATAGTGACTTTTACCCCTGTATTTATATTGTATTTAAATTTAGCCTAGTTATTTGTTTGTTTAATTAGTGATTTAAAATCAAATTATTATCTTCTACAAATGTATAGAATTTCATACTGATATCTTTTTTTAGCTCTTTCACTTAGCTAGTTTTATACTTTACCGTGGACCACAAAACCAGTCATAAGGGTCCATTTTTTAAAACTGAGATTAATACAAGCTGAATAAATAAGCTTTCCACGAATGTATGGTTTGTTAGTATAGGAAAATATTTGGCCAAGATACAACTATTTAAATATCTCAAATTCAAAATATTGAGAAAAGCACCAAATAGCAATACATATTACTAAAATAAAAAATTAAGTTTTGATATATTTACAATAGGAAATGTACAAAATATTTTGATCTTTAATGATCTGTAATAAAACATAAATATATAAAACATAAAAGCAAAATCGATAATTTTGACCGATACAATGTTTTTTTTTTTTTTTTTTTTTTTGTCGCTATTGCTACAAACATACACATGCTACTTAAGACTGGTTTTGTGGTCCAGGGTTTCTAATTAACTTTTATCCATCTTTAATGGCATATGGTTAAAATAAAAAAATAAGTTATGAAATATTTATTTATCTATTTAACCAATAATAATAATTATTATTATTTTTAATGTTGTTATTATTATTTTTAAATAGGTGCTGCCCATATGCCATCGATCGTGTATCTATTGCTCTGGTCTAGTTGGAGCACTGAAGGGAATGCAAACTAGAGAGATGAGCCGCTGAAGGGGAAACGCGTGAATAATTTACAAATGTTAGATGCTTCTCCAATTTATCTTGACAACACGTGTAAACTGGCTCCATTCACTTAAATATCCCCTGCACTTTTTCGATTTATGTAAACGTTTGATTTGCTTCGTCTGTAGTTAACTCGGGCCATTCTCTAGGGCTTGTTGGACATTTAAACCTGATCACGCCTCTTGTTGGCCAGTAGCAATAGTGTGGACATGTAAGTCAACCGAGACAAAACAAAGAATTAATGAAATTGACTACATATGTTGTTTACTTTTAAGAAACGTGATTCTAAATAAACTTCTCTTAGTCATGGAATGCTGTATTTTAGTCTAGGTATCAAATTTATTTGAACATGTAGTGTGTCCTGAGATATGATTTAAAGAGGGGCTGCTTTTTCAGTTCTTTTCCCATGCATTTTTCTTCAAGAAGTCTTCAATGAGTCACATAGGAGCTGTGATGAGTGTGTATGTGGGTGTGTGAGTCCCATTTTCAAATCCCACCTTGACACACTGTTTTCTAATCTCACTTTCTTTTGAAAACACACTCACATGCGAGTCACATGCTTCCCAGAAAGCAATTTATGCATGTCCTAGTATCTCTTTATTTGTGAAGAGTAAGATCTTTCCCAGTTACGTTGAAACGCTCATAGAAAAGATACTACACTTAAAGTAGGCGTGTTCTGTAGTGATAATTTAAAGATTGGGCGAGAGATGGCAGCAAGAGGGGCTGCTTTGAAAGGAAATATGGGGGAGTGATAGAGAGAGGGATAGGGGGATGGGGAGAGAGAGAATGGGGGTAGGGAGGTGTGTGAGGGGGGGCTTGTCCGATAGGCCCTCTTATTGGTTTGTTCAAATAGTGGGGGAGGGGCACCCAGCATACACCAGCTGTATGAGGAGAGAGAGGAGAAACAAAGGGTGAGATGGCGAAGGGAGGGGGGGCACAGCGTACGTTTCCTCACTAATATTCAGGGATAATTAAAATTCAGGCAGGGCTGATGATTTAAAATGCTGATATGCTCAAATTAAAAATTAACATGCACTCGGATTCTGATCTAATACGATGTTAAACACAAAAACTGGTGGAAAACTTGCATTTAAGTAACTCTTTTATTAACACTTGATTAATATTTTACAGTAGCTTCATGTTTTCAATTGTTACACAGTGCCTGTTCCCCAGTGCTCTTTTTCCCTAACCTTGACCAGCCGGATTTTATTCATCAGGAGATCTTTGTAATGCAGTGAAATGTGTATACGCACATAAGCCAGAAGAAGCTGTGCTTTGCATTATTTATTTAAAGGACAAAGGAATTACTGGAACCCTCTAAAACCAGTGTGACTAGTCTCAAAAAAAAGAGAGAGAGTGAGGAAGAGAGCTGGGTGAGAATGAGCGAGAGAAAGAAGGAAAAAACACAGGAAATGAGAGAGGGAGAAGGGAGGAGAGCGGCCGGCCTCCTTGCGTTTAAGCCAAACCAAATCTGAGGGAATTGGCATTGGCTGCTTCGCATGAGAACCGGGAGGAAAAAACTATAAGACAGAAAAAGGTTGAAGAGAAATGCCAAGAATGCAAAGGCAAGAATCAACACATTTAAGAGTCTTTCGTTCTGCAGACTGACTCGCTCTCCCCTCTGAATGCGATTATAAACTACCACATTTTCACACTGTAAGCTTGAAAGCCGGTTTTGATTAAGACTCGTCGACTTGGGTGTTGGTAGTCAGCATTAATTAGTGGAAGACCTGGGTTTAATCACCTCTGTGGGCCTGTAAACATAAAAACACGTCTACTAAGCCTAAAACGAAGATTCTGGTATAGCATCTGGGATGTCTTAAGCTGTCTTTGAATAGTTAGGCATCACCAGTTTGGCTTCGACAGATGAGTTTACTGATTGGGGATCGCTGAGATCACTGTTTTTTGGAGTACAGATAGTGGGATCCTGGTCTAGGCGTCCCTTGCAGCGTTTTCCCTGTTAACATCAGAGATCCAGTGTGTTTGCCAAGTTTCTGGTACGTCGGGCGTAGATTCGCAGTCTGCTTTCAAGTCTCTTGGCCCATGGATGTCATGCCAAAACCTACTGAGACTTAAACACATTCTAACACACACACAGTCGTACATACATCACGCACATGGCAGCTTGTCTCAGGCCTGCAGCTCTGGAACTTAACGTGCCACATACTGTTCACATAAACATGCTTTATGACATGTTATTAATGCTTGTCAGTATTGTATGCGCTGGGTTTTAAACACAAAGGCCCATAACAGCAAAAACTGTATAAATACTAATCATGATGTCTCTAGATTTGCTAACAAGTACCAATCAAAAGTTTGGAATATGAAAGAAGTCTCAGTTATTTGAGAAAAAAAAAAACAGTAAAATTAGAAATATTGTGAAACATTAATTACATTTAAAATCAAGTCTTTAATGTCACATGGTCCTTCAGAAGTCATACTAATATGCTGAACTTTCAGCTTTGCTGTCAATATTACTGTGTTTACTGTATTCTTGGTGAACGTAAGAGACTTCTTTCAACAACATAAAAAAATTTAAAGGGACAGTTCACCCAAAAATGAAAATTCTCACCCTGTCGTTCCAAACCCATAAGACCTTCATTCATTTTTGAAAGACAAATTAAGATATTTCCGATGAAATCTGAGAGCCTTCTCACCCTGCATAGACAGCAATGCAACTGACATGTTCAAGACCCACAAAGGTAGTAAGAACATTATTAAAGGAATAGTTCACTTCCAGAGCAAAAATGTACAGTTAATGGATGTCATGCCTTTCTTTCTTCAGTCGTAAAGAAATTATGTTTTTTGAGGAAAACATTTTAGAAATTATCTTCATATAGTGGACTTCAATGGTGCCTGTGACTTTGAATGTCCAAAATGCTGTTTAAATACAGCTTCAAAGGGCTCTAAACAATCC
The DNA here is from genome assembly GCF_049309525.1 of Garra rufa. Classification (NCBI taxonomy): domain Eukaryota; kingdom Metazoa; phylum Chordata; class Actinopteri; order Cypriniformes; family Cyprinidae; genus Garra; species Garra rufa. The sequence continues at coordinate 38,018,902 of NC_133366.1, read as the reverse complement.
CAGTTAAGGATTAATTGTCAAACACCCTTTGGAAAAAAAAGGTAAAACAAAGATGTAGGATGATTTTGAAGTTGGAGGAGAAAATTAGATGGGAGTTTTTTTTACCTACTCTAACTGCATTGACCTGGATTACAGATGCGCATCGCAGAGCTAGACAAGATGAGCATTTGAGGTTAAAAAGTATATATATTTTTAGAAAATGACTGATATTTTCGCTAGATAAGACCTTTATTCCTCGGCTGGGATCGTTTAGAGCCCTTTGAAGCTGCACTGAAATTGCATTTTGGACATTCAAACTCGCCGGCACCATAAAAGTCCACTATATGAAGATATGTTTTCGATTGTGGTTCAATCTTAATTTTATGAGGCTACAAGAAAATTTTGTGGGTTAAGAAAACAAAAATAACGACTTTTACTTTTAATTTCTTCTCTTCCGTTTCAGTCTTCAACGTGAATTCACAAGAGTACCACAGTGCATGCAGACTCAGAAAGCTCTCGGATTTCATCAAAAATATCTTAATTTGTGTTCCGAAGATCTTACGGGTTTGGAATAAAATGAGGTTAGTAATTAATGAATTTTCATTTTTGGGTGAACTGTCCCTTTAATATTCTAAAGTTTTTTACCGGTAGTGTAACTCTTTGAGTTGATTCTTTTAATGAATCATTTAAAAAGATTCAAACACTCAGGAGTTTTAGGGCATTTTAAATCAGTCTGACAAATTCTTTGCTGAATTAAGTAACTTAATTGGTTATAATTCATTATAGAAGTTCAGTTACTTCAATATAACTATAGACTGCTCTTACTTACCCTGCAAGAAAGCAAAAAATATATTCTCTATTTATCTGTATGCCTCAAAATTCTTGCCTATCTATACAATAATATGACAAGGAAAATAAAAGAAAATTAAACATTTTTTTAAAGTCTTAATTTATTTATTTATTGTAGCTATTCCTAGAATGAAAAAGTTTGGGAAACTGTGAACTAACGTACACTCTTAAAGTCTTAATTTGCCGCATACTGTATTATTTCACAAATGTCTAAAGGGATGGTTAACCCAAAAATTAAAATCACCCCATGATATACTCACCCTCAAGCCATAGGTGAATATGACTTTTTTTTTTCTTTGAGACAATCTGAGTTATATAAAAATATCCTGGCTCTTCTGAGCTTCATGAATGGGCTCTGTGCATTTACGTTCATCACTTCTCACTGGAGCTTACGCTATGCCTATGTCCATTTAGCGGAAGCAAGAGATTATGGTTTATAATGTTTTAAATAAGGCTATTTTTCACACAAACATATCGATTCGCTTCAGAAGGCCTTTATTAACCCCCCGGAGCCATGTGAAGCACAGTTTATGATGGGTGGATGCACTTTTTTGGGCTTCAAAATCTCGACCCCCATTCACTGCCATTATAAAGCTTGGAAGAGCCAGGACATTTTTTTTATGTGACCCTGGACCACAAAACCAGTCATAAGGGTAAATTTTTGGTAACTGAGGCTAAATAAATAAGCTTTACATTGATGTATGGTTTGTTAGGATATGATAAGATATGATAATATTTGGCTAAGATCCAACTATTTGAAATTCTGGAATCTGAGGGTGCAAAAAAAATCTAAATATTGAGAAAATCACCTTTAGTTGTCCAAATGAAATTCTTAACAATGCATATTACTAATCAGAAAATAAGTTTTGATATATTTATGGTAGGAAATGTACAAAATATCTTCATGGAACATGATCTTTACTTAATATCCTATAATGATTTTTAGCATAAAAGAAAAGTTATTTTCTTTCATATAAAAGTATTTTTGGCTATTGCTACAAATATACCCGTGCTACTTAAGACTAATATACAAATATACCCATGCTACTGGTTTTGTGGTCCAGGGTCACATCTGATTGCATTCGGCTGAAAGAAGAAAGTCATATACACATAGGATGGCTTGAGGGTGGGTAATTCATAGGGTCATTTTCATTTTTGGGTGAACTATCCAATAAAACGGGTTAATACAGTAGTCAACATTCAAAGTGGATCAAAACCTTTCATCAAATTAGTCCTAAAACCAAAAAGAATACCCGTTCTTATCTTAGGACAACTTTTGATTAACTTTTTTGATCCACTTCGAATGTTGACTACTATATTTAGAATATTTGAATGTATAGTAAAAGAGTCAGCATTTTGTAATAATATTTCACTGACACTGCTTACCCAGAAGCATCTGACTCACTTTATCGCACAGCTGCCACTTTGGGATGCTTCTTTTAATAATTCATGGCCAATCTTTAGCCAAATAATTTACATGTTCATTTTTCATTGGCAATTCACCAACATGTATAATGTATATTTTTAGTCCTGAATAAATTTGCTTTGACCTAAGATTAGTCTCATGTGTCATACACTTTGAAGTGCACAGCAAACAACTGTTTTCAGTATTAAACAAAGCTCACGTGCATCTGGGCAGCTGTATGTGGCGAGTAGTACTTTCTAAATATGTATTCACATGGCAGAAACTGTCCACAGTTTGCATGATTAAGAGGGCGACACCGCTTACCCCACTTTCCTCTACTCTTATTCTATCCCCTCTCTTCCATTTCTCAGCCAGAAAGAAGAGGATTTAGGCTAGTTTGTCAGAGCCAAACCAAACCAGCATGAAAAAGGACAGAAAGAGAAGCCCTCCCTTCCTCTAACCCTGTTTTGCTCTTCTCTGTGTAGTTTGGCAGTAGACGCTGTAGTGTGTTTGTGTGTGTATGTGTGTGTGTGCGGTCTGTGTGAACAAGCGCTCATGTGGACAGGGCTCTGACTCTGCTGTTTGGTGAAGTTCCCAGTTAGGCTTGATGGGAAATGTTTTTTTTTATCCCTGACTGAATGAAGTTGCTTCAGTATATACAAGACTGTCAAGCAATCGTTGGACCAAATGCTGAGAAGAGACTCATGCTTGACACTTACCTGTCCAACAGAAATACACTATAGTTAACCCTGTATGGTACATCTTACTTTACAAATAAGAACTGTTTTCTATTTTATTATATATATTAAAATGTCATTCATTCCTGTGATGATAAAGCTGAATTTTCAGCAGCCATTACTTCAGTTTTTACTGTCACATTATACTTCAGAAATCATTTATATGCTGATTTGATTAGAATTTAGACTGTTGAAAACAGTCGTGTTGCTTTTTTTTGTGTGAAAAAAGGATACTTTGATGAATAGAAAGTTTAAAAGAACAGCATTCACTTAAAATAGATTTTTTTTGTAACACTGCAAAAATCTTTTCTGTCACTTTTGATCAGTTTTAATCCATCCTTTCCAAAAAATAAGTATTATTTATAAAAAAAAATCTGAAAATTATTTTCAGATTCTTTTTGTGAGTTTAAATTTGTGCAGTTCTGACTTTATTATTCAGAATTGCAAGTTTTCTTTTCTCACAATTGCAAGAGAAATTCTGAGAAATAAAAGTCAGAATAGTGAGTTTGTATCATACAATTCTGAGAAAAAAGTCAGAATTTTGATATAAAAAGTCGCAATTACCTACAATTTGTGTGTTTATATGACGCAAATTCTGAGAAAAAAAATCTCGCAATTCTAAGAAAAAAGTCAGAATTGCAAGAAAAAAGTCACAATTACCTACAATTTATATCTCACAGTTCTGAGAAAAAGTCAGAATTGTGTTTATATCATGCAATTCTGATTTTATTTCTCAGAATTCTGAGTTTATATCACAATTCTGAGAAAAAAAGTCAGAATTGCGAGAAAAAGGTCAGAATTGTGTGATAAAAAGTTGCAATTCCCTATAATTTATGAGTTTATATCATGCAATTCTGAGAAAAGGTGATGTAAACTTGCAATTACGAGAAAAAAGTCAGAATTGTGAGACAAAAGGTCGCAATAACCTACAATTTGCGGGTTTATATCATGCAATTCTGAGAAAAACGTCAGATTTGTGAGTTTATATCATATAATTCTGATTTATTTTCTCAGAATTCTGAGTTTATATCTCACGAATTTAAGAAAAAAGTCAGAATTGTAAGTTTATATTCCACAATTCTGAGAAAAAAATCTGAATTGTGACATAAAATTGCAATTACCTACATTTTGCAAGTTTATATCACAATTGTAAGAAAAAGTAAGAATTGTGAGATAAAAGTCGCAATTACAATTTGTGAGTTTATATCACACAGTTCTGAGAAAAAAGTCAGAATTGCTAAATGTAAACTCGCAATTACGAGAAAAAAGTCAGAATTGTGAGATAAAAAATTGCAATTACCTTTATATATTCTGTGGCATAATCTGGCTTCCATATCATCCCATGCACATGATAAAAAATATTTTAATGAAAAAAAAAACCTGGGATTTTTTTTGGGGGAAAAAATTGTGTGCACATCTAAAGGTAGCCCTTTTTATTGTCTTTTTTTTAAATACTCTGTTTACTTAAATTTTAAAATACAGCAATGCAACCTCCTATAGTTATTTTAAATTGTGACAAAGCGAAGGCAACGTATACAAAAAAAACCTTAGAATGAGTATAATCTACAAATTTTCAGTTGCAGCTGAACATTTACCATGTATTATATAGAAAAAAAATCACATGCAGGAATTCCACATTGAATTGTTCAGACACGCAGACCATAACAAAGCTCGCCCTATTTAAATGAAGTCTATGTGTTTTCCCTTCCAGCTCACACATTGTGGAGGAGTTGTGTGTATGTGTATAAATCATGCTAAACGGAGGGCAATAGTGCATTGCAACTCGAGCCAGACTCTTATTCATCCTTTATATCTCAACACGCACATACACAAAACACGCTCTCAGTCTCGGCTTCAATGATTCTCCTTCTCACGGCTTTCTGTGCTCATCCAATCAAGCGCCTTCGGTGATGTCATCGTTCACTCTATGTGCGTGTGTGTGTGTGTGTGTGTGTGTGCCAGCAGTTTTGGGTTTCTCCTAAACTCCGGTTCTCCCACACTGGAGCTTTTTAATCTCTCAGATGGAGAGAAAGAAGATGAAAAAGGGCGAGCGGACAGATCGAGGGGCTGAGAAGCGGCGACCATGACAACCTATGAAATCCGAGCGGCTGACATCTGTGTCGCTCTCGTTCTCTCTGTCCCTCTCAATCTCCCTCTGTGTTGTTTCCTTGACTCGCATCCAGCAAACAACCCACAAGCTTTCATTTCATAACAGACTCCGACGAGTCTGATGACCTCACGCGGCCCTCAACATCATCTTTGATTTCAAACCTCAACGACTGACCACAGCAGAAGTGTGAAGTGTCTTTAAAACAGCAAGACTGTCTTTGACAGACTCATCATATCACAGCACCCACACGCACTTCTGACCAACATTTTCCTCCTCCCTGTCGTCTGACTGTTTGAATTGAACGTATTTTCTTTTGAAATCATTTCTTGCTTCCTGTCACTGCAACTCTTGCCACATCCTTTGCTCTACCGAAAGCCTGTCACAGTTGAGACGCTCACATATTTCCTGCATCTCAACATCTCACGCATCAAAAACTATTAGAGATCTGCTACAACCATGGTGAGCTTCTGTCCTATATGTGGGAAGCCTGTTTATTTTGGTGAGTGGCATCTGGGGTTGGAGGGATACATCTTTAAAATGCTTAAAACATGCTGATTAAGATGATTTTGAGGTTTTAGTTATCAACACTGAGAAACGTCAATGTAAAGCTTTGAGTTTATGCATGTTTTTTGTTTAGCTGCAAAACTGAAGATCAGGTTCTGTTTCCCTGGTGAAAAAAAACAGCATATGCTAGTTAGGGTTTGGTGCTGGGATGCTGGTTAGGTATGTTTCGATGCTGGTTTATGCTGGTCCTTTGCTGGTTTATACTGGTCCTTAGCTGGTCAAAGACCACCATAAACCAGCAAAAGGACCAGCATAAACCAACAAAGGACCAGAATAAACCAGCAAAGGACCAGCTTAAACCAGCATCAAAACATACCTAACCAGCATCCCAGCATTAAGACTACCTAACCAGCTGTTTTTTTCACCAGGGTTTGACTCAAAATTGGCGGTATTTTGGTAGTATTTGGTTTATATTGTACCCAAGTTGTGTGTTCGCATGTCTAGTTGTGTGATAACACCTTATATCAGCAGCAGAGTGTTGTAGAAAGAAGTTTTATGTACTTATCAAACCTGAGAAACATCAGTGTAGAGCGTTAAGCTGCAAAAGTTCTGTTTTGACTCGAAAGTGGCTGTTATTTTGACTTGCTGTTGTGGTATTTCAGTTGCATTTAGATTATATAGTTGTGTGATAATGTCTTATATTAGCAGCTGAGTGTTATAGCTTTAAATTAGCTCACGTTTTTGCCTTTACGCTAGTTAAAACAAACTAGTTGTTGTGTAACCAAGTTGTGTGTACGCGTGTATCTTAAGGCCTTTGTTTAGCGTTAATCAGTCTGCAGTTTCCTAACCGCCATCAGCGCCTCACGACATGAGTCACACAAGCACAGGAAGTGTCTGCCTGTGGCAGGAAGTGGAATAGGCCAAAGCAAGAGAGGCTTGACTGTTTAAATTGGCAGATAGCTCTGCAGCAACCTATGGACTCTTGAAGAAAAACGAGAATTTGGCCAGAAAAACCCTGTAGGTGCCAGTCGGCTTTCAGCGTCAAGGCCGAAGAAAATAGCTCCCTCAGTTCTTGAGCTAGACTGCAGGCAGTTGTTGGTTCTGCCAGAAAGAGAAAAGCTGACCCAAGATGTTGGTAGGAGGTTCAGCTTTAGTCTGATCCTGGTTCAAACTAGAGGTTTCCTGTCCAATGGTTAAGGTCAGGGTTTCAGTAGGAGGGCCCGTGCTGGGCCACATGAAAGGGTAATATCTACATAGAACTGAGAAAGGGAATGCAATGAATGTGCAGTCAAAAGATCAAGGAATTTAAGAGAGTGAAATCTAAGTTCAGATTAGCAATGGAAAGTGTGAGGTTAAAGCTAATAGAATTATTCAGGGTTTTTGTAACAGAAAATAATTCTGTCTCATCTTTCAGTATGTATTACAAGAAGAAAGAATGAAATGTGTTTACTTTATAGTGCTGAACTTCAAATGGATGTCCAACAAAGGGACAAGTCCAAATTATTCTTTGAGTTGTTTCAGTTGATGAGCAGGAATAAAGGTTAAAATTACAAAAACAAACCATTAGGAAAATCATGCACCGATAGGGAAAATGTTAAGTGAAGATAACTTATGAATAATAAAAATAATGAAATTACCAACATTTTCACTTAAAATAAAAGTGTATTCAAAATATTAATAAATACTATAATAATATATAAATAGTTATGGAAGCCCATTTCCGCCACTGAATTAAAAAAAATGTTATTGTGACTTTTTATCTCACTTTCTTTTTTCCTTAGAATTGTGTTATATGCCATTGCGAGTTATAACATCAGAATTGTGAGAAATAAAGTTTTTTTTTCCTCAGAATTACAAGTTTATATCTCACAATTCTTTTTTTCGAAAATATTCAGGAAAAACGTCTATAAAGTCAGAATTGTGAGATATAAAGTCAGAATTGCAAGAAATAAAGTCTGAATTGCGAGATATAAACTTGTAGTTCTTACTTTTTCTCAGAATTGCGTGATATAAAGTCCCAATTGCAAGAAATAGTCAGAATTGTCAGATAAAATCTTGCAATCATGACTTATGAAATCAGAATTATATATATATATATATATATATATATATATATATATATATATATGTGTATATGTAATATATATATTAGATATAAAGTCAACTGCGAGAAATAAAGTCAGAATTGCGAACTATAAAGTCACAATTCTGTCTTTGTTTTCCTCAGAATTGTGTGATATAAACTCACAATTGCGAGAAATAAAGTCAGAATTGCTAAATATAAACTCACAATTCTGGCTTTTTTTCTCAGAATTGCATGATATAAACTCACAATTGCTAGTTATAAAGTCAACTGTGAGAAATAAAGTCAGATTTGCAAACTATAAAGTCACAATTCTGCCTTTTTTACCAGTATTGTGCGATTTAAACTCGCTATTGCGAGTTATAAAGTCAGAATTGCAAAAATTAAAGTCACAATTCTGACTTTTTACTCGCAATTGCGAGTTTATATCACAATTTTTTTTTTTTTCATTTTCGACTTTTGTCGCAATTCTTTTTTCTCTGAATTGTGAGTTATAAACTTGCCACAATTCGGACTTCTTAGGATAAAAAAAAGTTGATATTCTTTCATTCTGCGGCTTCCATACAAAACTCACATAAACAAACAACCGCACACATTTATCCCAAGATTTTAAACGGCTCCCTTGACTCTTGCCAAACTAGCTCCAGCTTCAGTAAACACACCTGGCTGTTTGTTTAACCTTTGACCTTTGATCCACACAGGTGAAAAGAAGAGGTCATTGGGACGGGATTATCACCCGTTGTGCCTGAAGTGTCACAAATGCAAAAGACAGCTAACAGCTGGCCAGCATGCAGAGGTATATATATATGTTTGTTTTGTCATATTTTACCAAAAGTATTGGGACACCCCGTTCTAATGAACAGGTTTGACAACTGTAGTAATTTCCATGGGTACAAATCCTAATATTTAAGCATATAATGATATTCTAGGAGACTGTGTTCTTCTAATTTGATAGCAACAGCATTGACAGGTCGCTTTTCTATTCTAACATGACAATGCCTCTGTGTTTGAGGCAAGGTTAAAAAAGAAATGATTAATTCAGTCAGTGTGGAAGAACTTTACTGCTCTGCAGAAAGCAAAGTCCTAATCCCAGCTGAACATCTCTGGAGTGACTTTAAATGCAGTCTTTGAGCCAAAAACTCATTACCTAACACCAATCACTTGTAACTGTGGGTACATACATTTTAGACACTTCCAAAATGGTTGCAACAGAGATGGAAATACAGATTATAAATACATGAATTGTTTTTGTCTTTGTTGCCACAGTCTTGGAAGTGCCTTTTTCTGTTCTAAAGAAGGGGCTTTTCTGTTTTTGGCTCAAGGTCTGCATTTAAAGTCACACCTTTCTGCAGACCAGTCAAGTTCTTCCACACTGACTTATTCAATCATTTCTTTTTGAACCTTACCTATACACAAAGGCATTTTCATGTTAGAATTGAAGAGGGTCCTGTCAAAACTGTTGCTGTAAAATTAGATGCACACAATCCCCTAGAATAGCATTATATGCTTAAAAATTAAGATTTGTACTCATAGAAATTACTACAGTAGTCAAACCTGTTCATTAGAAGTACAGTTGCAATCGAAATTATTCAACCCCCCAGAGACTGCAGTACTTTACAAATACAAGCTTTTGCGAAGATCCAGACTTTATAAAAATTGCATCTATAACAGTTTACTGGCATATTAAAAGTGATAATGTCAATATATAATGTAATGTTTTTGAGTTATATGCTTTTTAAATAACACAGCTGTGTCATAATTATTCAACCCCTGTTCAACATTGCTGTTTTTTTAGTCAGCTATTTTTATGGTGGGGAACAAAATAGTCTTAAAACACAATTAAGCCTTTAGAAACTCTATAAAAAAAAAAAAAACAGAATGAGCTTGAGGTGTTACACATACATACAGTTAGTTCATGCATGTGCTGAAGTTGAGTAGCAAATATGGTAAAGTCAACAGAGCTCTCACAAAAGCTGTAGAGAAGAAATAGTTTTATTATATTATAAAGTCTAAGGCTGTATGAAGATTTCCAAGACATTTAAAAGATCCTTTAGTTTAAAGTGTGTTGTACCAGAAAACCTTTGAGGGTGTTGAACAAAAAAGCACAATATCATAAAATATTTAATCAGAGCAACTGAGAAAAACCTGCAGTGTACAGCCAAATACTTGCAAGATGATCCAACGAAAGGAGAAAAAAAATTCCAATGCAGAGTATAGATGAACACAAGACAAGTATGGCCTTGATGTTGAGGCATCTTGCCGAATACCACTCTTGACCAAGAAGACCAAAAAGACAGACTTGAACATCCTAAAATTCATCTGGATAGACCTGCGGAGTTCTGGAAGAATGTTTTTTGGAGTGATGTAACCAAACTGGAACTTTTTGGACCTATGGATCAGCGGTATGTCTGGTGCAAAAAAAGGCAAAACATATGAGCAGAAGAACACCATCTCCATGGTCCAACATTGAGGTGGATCAGTCCTGTTATGGGGTTGTTTCACTTTAGCAGGAAGTGGAAAACATGACTGTATGAAGGACATCCTGGATTCTTTGAAGTATCAGGCCATTTTGGCAAGAATTGTGATGCCTTTGGTGCAAAGACTGAAGCTGATGATCAATGGACTTTCCTGCAGGACAATCATCCCAAAGTATACATCCAAATCTACTTATTCTTGGTTCAGGGATCAGTCACAGAATGTTCTTGAGTGGCCTGTTCAGTCTCCAGATTTATTTCTCATTGAAAATATTTGGTTGAATTTGAAAAAAAGCTGTGACAATGTGAAAACCAAAGATTATCAGTGATCTGAAAGCTTTTTCAGGCGAGGCGAAGCTTTTGACAGAAGCTTCTAAGCACTTACAAGCAGTGTTTATTGGTGGTTTTAAAGAATAAAGGATTCTGCACCAGATTTTACTTTTGGGGGTTGAATAATTTTGAACATGAATGTTTAGAGCCAATTTTTTTTTTTGCATTAGTCATTAACTTACGTTCTCAAAATTACTCAAATGTGTATGAATCAACTTTCTCTACTAGTGTACTGATGCCTTTGTTAAATTGTTTTCACAAAATTTTGTTCTCTGCAGCAAAATGTCTTGCAAGTCAAGGGGGTTGAATAATTTTGATTGCAACTGTAGGTGTGCCAATACTTTTGACAATATAGTGTATGTTGCCTTTTAATGGCACTGTTTTTGCATATGCAGCACGATGAGAAGCCATACTGCACTAACTGCTACATGAGAAATTTTGGACCCAGAGGTGAGACCAAATGACTATATTTATGGATGTGTGTGTGTTTATATTTTTCTTAATATAATATAATATCATCTGGTTTTTTTTGTTTTTGTGCAGGTAGCCGAAATCCTGTTGCTCGGACCTTTAACACAGCAGCTTCTTAAGAAAGATCTTGTAGTCTTTCCTTGTACCAACAACAAACCTACATTATCTGCTTTACACGGCCGCACACAGAAAACACTGTAAAATACTGCCAAGCTGATCTTTACCACAGAATAAAACAACTCCACCCTTATGATTCCGTTCGTCATAAACTCATAAAAATGAACACAACCTGCAAAATCAACAGCCATCCACATTGGCATTCTGTCAGGGAAATGAGCTACTTTATGTTTAAATCTTTTGCCTTGATTTTGCCATTAAGGCACCTAAAAATGTTACTTTTTTAAACTGAGTTGTATCTTATTCTTTAAAATAGGAGATGTAATTACATCAAACTAGAGAAAGTATTGTTGTTGTAGGAGGGCTGTTATGTACAAGCATCATGTGTTTTTGGTTTAGAAATACAAAGTCAAGACTGTATACCAATTAATTGATTAACTTGAAACACAATGTAATTTTTTTGTGCTGTATTGTTGTTTGTTCTTTTCTGAGATTTTGTGGGATCAGAGGCTATAAAACAAAGATTTTTTTTTCACGAGGCAGCAAATGTATCTACAAAGCAAAAATGACAATAATTAATCATTGTGCCTTTTTAATTAGAAGCAGAAGCTTGCGTCCCAAACCTCATGGCGCATAAGTGATGGCTTTATCATTTTTGTTAGTTCAGGAAGAATACATATTTGATTTTACGATTTTATCTATCTTTTTCTCATTAGTTCATTGAAAAGAAGTGTCACTCAGAGAGCTGCCAGCTAGCGTACTGTCAAATCATTGAATCAGAAGAATAACTTTATGTCTTATATCCTCAAATCCATAAAACAAACTGTAAAAAAAATTATGTAATAATTATTATGATTTTCATGGAACATGTTTTTTTCTGTTGGAAATTGTATTTGAATAATTGAAGATTTATACCTCAAAATGCAAATGCATATAATTGGAATATAAATTATTGTTTTCATCTTGTCTTCATTTTTGTGTAAATTTTTTTTTTGTTTTCATCTTGTAATTACATATATATATATATGAAGTCAGAATTGTGAGATAGAAACTCTCAATTCTTACTTTTTTACTTTTCTCTTACTAAGTTTATATCTTGCAATTCTGATGTTTCTCACAATTTCTCACAGTCGTAACTGCATGTTATAAAGTCAGAATTGCGAGATATAAACTTGAAATTCTGAGAAAAATATCACAATTTTTTATAGAGTTTATATCTCAGAATTGTGAGTTTATTTCTCAAAATTGCAAGTTTATGTCTCGCATTTTCTGACTTTATAACTCAAAATTGCGAGTTTCTATCACAATTTTGAGGATTTTGAGTTCCAAATTGTGAGTTTATATAATTCATAATTATTTAATTATTATTATTATTATTATTATTATTATGTAGATTGTAGAGTATATGATTGATATTATATGAATGTATTATTTTATTATGTAGTATATATATATATATATATATATATATATATATACTGTAAGTGTGTGTATTTTGTATATATATATAGTATTAATAAAAATATATATAATTATTATTGTTTGATTATCTTATTAGATTAGAATATTTTCATTTAAAAGTTTTTTAAAATCATTTTAAATTTTCCTTAAAATAATTTAATATTATACACACAATTATTTTCTTATATAGTATATAATAATACAACTAATAAAAAATAAATATATATTAATAATAATTAGTTTTTATTATTAAGTATATATAATATATTGTATATATTATATTACAAATAATATATTATGTTATTATTACTTTAGTGTGTGCATATTTTGTTATAATATATATATATATATATATATATATATATATATATATAAAATTATCTTATTATTATTTAGAATATTTTATTTAAAATGATTCAACTTTTTGTGTGAAATTATGTATATATATATATATATGCTTACATACTGTATATAAATATATCCTTATTAATAGAATAATTAATAATAATAATAGTATATATTATTTGATTATCTTATTAATAGTATTTAAAAGGTTATTATTTTAAAAAAATCCACATGCATTGACATCAAGTATGATTTACAGAAACACCCATCATCTGGAGCCAGAGACAGAGAGAAGCTTGGCAAAAGGCTGTCTTCACCAGGCCAGGGCAGTCTGCTGGAATGTGTGCGAGTGTGTGCGAGCTGGCAGCCTTTCTGTAGCAGACCTACTGCTGGATACCTGCTGTTGATCCTGTCAAACTCTCACACACACACACACACACACACACACACACACACAGGGCCTGTTTGTGCAGGCATATGTGCATGTGTGAGCACAGGCACGTTCAAGTCCACATATGTGATTACCTTCATGCATGAGCAAACATTTGCACTGGGTAAGAACATAAATCAGGTGAAGATCCCAGACTTAGTTCGGTTATCATTGCCGCTCCTTTTTTTCCCTCAGATTAAGACAGAGAAGGGAAAAAAAATAAAAGAAAGGTGGCATGAAGGAGGTAGAGGGATTATTCCAGGGCGCGAGTGAGGGAGGGTGTGTGCGTGTGTGTAAAGAGGGTTCCCTGCTGCAGCATGTCTTTGAACCCACCCCCACCTTGACAGGTCACATGGTTTGTGTGATGCCAGCTGTCTCATTTGCATGTGTTTTAACTACACCGCGAATCCATCAATTGGAAGAGAAAGGGGTGGAGATACAAAAAAGGGGCTGCAGACACACTGGAAGAACTGATTGATGAAGGAAGACAGAGATGCCTTCATTCCTATGGGCTTCAGAGATCTGGAGGTTGTTAGATGCCCACCACACCCTCTGAAGGCTCATTTGATATGTGCATGGAGAAAAGGGAAGATCGCCCATGTGGATACTGGATGCGATGGGTATAGTCACTGTCACTAATATGCATATGGCATATAAAATGTGCCCTAAATTATAAAATGACTCATATATATCATTTGCACTGTGGGAGTGGGGAATATGTATGATTAAAAAAATGTATTCTTCACTGTGAACGCACTATGCCTCATTGTTCTTCTTAGCTATTAATAGCAATGGCATTGTGCTTAATTATTGACTTTTACAGTCTTACATTCAAAAATGTGTTAATAAGCACCCTGAAGCCCTTCATAAGCTTCTGCGGTGGAGGTTTCACAGTCACCCACTCATATCGGTGACAATATGGATGTAGGAGGCTAATGTCATTGTACTAATCAAAGCCTGGGCTAATCGCTAATGCTATCAAAGAGTGATGAAGCAGTCCATTCATCTTTACAGAGACGGCAGTTCTGCAGACCACACTGCGTGAGAGAACTGTGCACTTCAAACAATGTATTGTGAGATCATCAAACACAAAAGGCGTGTGGGTATTTTCATGCCTGCAATGTGAACATGTGGATGTTTTTGTTTGATATGAAAATCTCATTGATATGTATGAGATACTGTGAGAAAGGGGAGGGGAGGTCTGTGTGCGTGGAAGGTAACAACAATAGGCAATGTGATATTAAAGGAAGTCTGTGACGCTGCAGGGAATATCAGAGAACTTTTAGATACTGATGACTGCAGGTTAGATAAAAATAATTTGTAATAAATTTTGTCATTGCCGTAGACTGAACAAGGCCACACTAACTGTTTGTATTCAATAGCAGAAGTTATCAATGGCAGAAGCTAGATGTGTGATAATACGCACATGTTCAGTCGAAGTGAGAATTTTCTGAAAACTGTAAAAAATGAAATATGTTTTTAAACTGGTTTCTCGAACGCTACCCATATACAGATAACTCGGCTCCCAAACTCACGCTATTGGTTGAGCCAGTGATGCCACATAGAGAGCACACAATGTTTACACTTTAAAAGGAATTCAACATATACAGTTGAGGTCAAACGTTTACATACACCTTGCAGAATCTGCAAAAAAGTTGATTATTTTACTAAAATAATAGGGATCATACAAAATGTGCTTATTTTTTATTTAGTACTGACCTGAATGAGATATTCCACATAAAAGATGTTTGAATTTATAAAAATGACCTCAGTCAAAAGTTTACATACACTTGATTCTTAATATTGTGTTGTTACCTGAATGATCCACAGCTTGTTTTTTTGTTTAGCGATAGTTGTTGAGTCCCTTGTTAGTTAAACTGCCTGCCGTTCTTCAGAAAAAAATCCTTTAGGTCCCACAAATGTTTTGATTTTTCAGTGTTTTTGTGTATTTGAACCCTTTCCAACATTTTAAGATCCATCTTTTCACACTGAAGACAACTGAAGGACTCTAAGTTAGTTGAAGCAACTATTACATAAGGTTCAAACAGTCACTGATGCTTCAGAAGGAAACGCAACGCATTAACTTTTTAAATTTAACTTATTTTGTCTTCTGGGAAACATGTAAATATCTTCTGTAGCTTCTGAAGGGCTGTACTAAATAAAAAAAATATGATATTTAGGCAAAATAAGAAAAATGTGCATCTTCATTCTGTTCAAAAGTTTAAACCCTGGCTCTTAATGCATAATTTTTCCTTCTGAAGCATCAGTGAGTGTTTGAACCTTATATAATAGTTACATATGAGTCCCTCGGTTTCTTCAGTGTGAAAAGATACAGTCATTGTTGAAAAGGGTTTAAATACACAAAAATGCTGAAAAACCAAAGAATTTGTGAGACCTGAAGGATTTTTCTTAAGAACAGAGGGTTCAGGACGAACTCATTAACATTTGATTTTTAAGAATTCAGTTATTTGTCTTGTGGACTATATGTAAACGTCTTTTATGTGAAATATCTTTTTTTTCTGGCCTACTACATAAAAAAACATTTTGTATGATCCCTCTTATTTAAAAGAATTAACATTTTGCAGATTCTGCAAGGTGTATGTAAACTTTTAACCTCAACTCTAAACAAATCATTTATAGTTATTAATGCGATTGAAAAAAAATACCACACTTTCAACTTGAAGAAATAACGTACCTTCCCGCTCATTGGAGTTGTGTAGGAATTTCAAACATGCTTTCGTCGCCCCCTGTTGGAGACTGGTGCTTAGTGCCGTCTTCGTCGAAACAAGCTTTAGGTTACTGCCTATGTCTGTGTACACTGGAGTATGTGGGTTTTTCTGGAAATTTACTCTTCTGTGTAACTTGGCTCAGGTAATTTCCACATACATCCGGCAAACTCGAAATTACGCGGCAGGTTACCACGGCCAGATATTACCAGATTTGACCTTTTTCATGCACAGCCAGAGAAAGTCAGTCAGGAGTTAACTGCCCTCATGAGTATTTTGAGAAAGGCGAGAACTATGGGAAGCAGGCAACAGTGTGGTTGTGTGGTGCTGCTGTTTGCAATGATCACCAGCCTTTTCCTGGATAGCAGTGACATCAGTTTGGTGGACGCTGATGTCTGGTTCCAGCTGCTGGGCTTCTTGGATGGTGAGAACTTCATTACAGCAAAGTACAATCCTTAAAGGGATGGTTCGGAGTAGAATTGACTTCATTGCTATGCACTCCGAAGCCCATTTAAATACCCCATCCGAAGTTTTTTTTTACCTTAGTCGAACATTTATGGAGATATTAGAGTTTTTCGAATTGCTTGTTACAGGAGTGAATGGTACATGTGATGTATCTCGTAAATTGCACCACTAAACGTGCAAGTAATCTTACCAAACTTGTACAGTAGTGTAAATAGGTTATGTACTCACAAAACGCTGCAACAAAACATTTGTAAGTCCACCATGAGTGTTTTAAAAACACGTTTTACCCGAGAACTACTAGTCTCAAAGACTACAAGTCTACGTCACTTCCCTGGTTTGAAAAAAGCATGTCAACTTGTAGGAGGACTTTTACGTGCTTTTATCAAACCAGGGAAGTGACGTCGACGTGTCGCCATTTGTAGTTTTTGAGACTAGTAGGGATCGGCTAAAACGTGTTTTTAAAACACTCATGGTGGACTTACAAATGTGCTGATGCAGCGTTTTGTGAGTACATAACCTATTTACACTACTGTACAAGTTTGGTAAGATTACTTGCACGTTTAGTGGAGCAATTTACGAGATACATCACATGTACCATTAACTCCTGTAACAAGCAATTCGAAAAACTCTAATATCTCCATAAATGTTTGACTAAGGTAAAAAAAACTTCGGATGGGGTATTTACATGGGCTTCGGAGTGCATAGCAATGAAGTCAATTCTACTCCGAACCATCCCTTTAATCATGCAGAGAAGATTCGTATGGATAATGCCAGAATCTCTTTACAGCTTTGAGAGCAAGTGTAAAATTGAAGGTAATAATCAGACATCTCTCCATCTATCTGCACAGAATGCTGCAGTTTCATTCCGGGTTGCTAAAAGAGTGACCCAGAGCTGGTTTAAGTTGGTTTGGTTTGATTATCTGAATTTTATCTTCTGTTACCTTTCAATACATTTAGCGATCCGTATACATGGCGTTCTGACGTAGAACGTCCATCATCGTCTGTATAGTCTGGTTCAAATAAGTAAGGCTGGGCAAGAAATTGCAAGTCATCCTCTATGTCGAAATCTTCAGATATTACAAATATTGTATTATGTACAGTGTGCATCGTCTTCTGCTTGTAAACAAGGCACAGCACATTCAGATTCTACATCAGAACTCCGGCTCTTGTGTCAGCAGCACCGTGCATATGTCGTATCACATGGGCTGTTTTAACAATGTCCTTACAACCGAACGAAGGTCTTATGGGTTTGGAACAACATGAGGGTGAGTAATTAATGACACAATTTCAATTTTCGAGTGAACCATCCCTTGAAGGTTCCTGTTGTTTTGTGTCATGACAGGAAACTTCCTAAAGGTTCCTGACTTGACCATCCGGGTTACACTGATACCTGTCATGCCCCCTGCAATAATTTCCCTCATTATGGTGCAGAGATTTATGCCATGCTGCCAGAAAGTACCAGCCAAGGCCGTTTCAGTGTTTCTTGTTGTAGCCTCAGCCAGAGCTGATGTCCAAGCTGCTCCAGTCCCAAATTTGCTCCCTCAACCTCCTTGCTTCCAGTCCAGAGGTTCCTGCTAAAGCTGCTTTGGTCCAAGGGAATTCTGTCACAGCTACAACTAAGAATCTTTTCACATGCCCAGTGTTTCCTGTCACTGGTTTGATTCCTCCATGAATATATTACACCTGTGTGCCACATTAAAAAGATTTTGTGATTATGTAAATCAGGGTTTCTCAACTTTGGCTCTCGACGTCCACTTTCCTGCAGAGTTTAGTTTGGTCAAACGCACCTATACATTGAGTGGGTCAAATGCAACAGTACATTGAGTGAGTCAAAATGATGAATTTTTCTTTTATGCCAAAAATCATTAGGATATTAGGTAAGATCATGTTCCATGAAGATATTTTTTTTTCCTACTGTAAATATACCAAAACTTAATTTTTGATTAGTAATATACATTGTTAAGAACTTCATTTGGACAAATTTAAAGGCGATTTTCTCAATATTTTGATTTTTTGCATCCTCAGATTCCAAATCTCGACCAATATCGTCCTATCCTTACAAACCATACACGAATGGAAAGCTTATTTATTCAATGACATATAAATCTCAGTTTTTAAAAAATTGGCATGGTTTTGTGTTCCATGGTCACATATGATAATCTGGAAATATTAACCATTCATATTTTGCTTCAGTTCTAAATTAAACTTATTGTCTCACCAGTTAATCACATTAAATATTAATTTGAAGAATAAACACACCAGGTACGTAATACCAGGTAAGTAAAACCTTAAAGAGGAGTTACACTATATCATAAAGTAAGTTCATTTTTCATCCTTTTCACCTTTCATCGATACCTTTTTACATTTTTTGTGCTACTTTGGGGCACCTGACAAGTACCTCTTCCAATGCATCATGTTCATCCATCGATAACGCATGTAAATGTTCACTTTCTTTCATTTAATAATTTTAATTTTATTTGACTACTTTAATGGTTAAAACATGTTTGACTATATAAGATCAATTAAAAAAGGTAAAAATTTATTTACAACAAGAGTGACATTATTTAAAATATAAAATGTTAAATGCCTTAATTTCAGAATAACATTGAATGATCAGAATAAGCCGTCACATTAAATTCAGTAAGTTGTTTTAATTATATTTCACAATATTTTTACATAGTCACAATGTTTTTTCTTATTTAAAAAAACACAAACTCATACAAAGTCTTTACTTATATATTGAAATACAGAGCACAACAAAATCTCATTTTACATTGGAAACAACAGCATGTTTAATAAAACAGACGAAACAGATGATAGTATAAGGCGCGAACAAACTGAGGTCAGGAGATACATGGGAAAAATCTTTAAAATGCAACAAAAAGGTGCAATTGTAAACAAGTGAAATATTGGTATCAACAATTGTAAACAGTCTGACACATAAACAACATTTAATTCAGTTAGAACTTGAATATCTAAATATGAACTTGACTTGGGATTGTTGTAATAATGTTTATTGTATTTAATTTTCTACATAAGTGGTATAGAAGAGGTAAATATTAATTTCAGGGTTTCTGCAGATATGAACAAGTGAAATTTAAGACTTTTTAAGACCTTTTTAATACCACCTTATATGAAATTTAAGACCGAACCTGTAATGGAAATAGATATTATATTACATGCATACATGTAATATTTAATGTGTTTAATGTAAAAAGTGAACACAATTTCATGGCTGTCATAAATTAAATTTATTACTACGATATACAGTGAACTTTTCATATCAGCAGATACTATTCCACACAACATATCCCCATAAAAGTACCACTAGAAATATCTGATGTAAAAAAAAAAAAAATTCTGAAGCAATATTTTCATCAGTGCTCTATTAGCTTTTACATCTTAAATCTGCATATTTGATTTACCTTTATAAAGGCCTTTTTTTTTTACTTTTGAAATGTATGCATTACCTTTGAAATTTATTTTATGAATTTATCAATAAATTCTAAATGGCTGTTAGCAGTGAGATTACATAATTTACACTGCAAAATTAAAAGTGAGATTAATGTTTTAAATACATTTATTGATTTATAAATATATACATTAGAAATGTTGGGTGTGGAGGCATAATTTTAAACACACTAAACTACCAGCAGGTGGCGATAATTCACTTCATGAGCGAGTTATTTCAACTGATTCGATCAAAACGCTGAATTATAGCAAAACGTTGCTAGGAGAAAGCTTCTGCTAATGTTGCATATTGTCTAATATGTAAGTAACTACTTGACTAACTACTTTTTTATTGAGCTAAAATTAATGTAACATTTGTAATTGTGAGAAGTTTCAGCAAAAAACTCACTTGGTATATTACTGAACTATATCATGTTATAAATAAACTATACATTTGAAATTTTTACCTCAGTGTGTTTCTTTAGAGTGCTGTTACATTCATTTGTTTTAAAGTATGTCACAAATAGACCAGAAATACACTAACGTTATCCATTATCAATTTCTGTTTACGTTGAATGTATTAAAATATGAATCTTTCTTGCCTTTCGATGCTTCGCTAGTTGTTTTTGTCACTTCAGTTTTAATCAGGCGGTTTGTTCGGTCGGGCAAGTAAAAAAAAAAAAACATTTTAAAAGTATCTCGAAGGATGGCGCTCAGCTAGCTCGACCTATATTTCTTATTATTATTGATAACATTATACAGTATACAGAAAAAGGTCGTTTGACCTGTATTCTGCTACTGCGATTCTGAAGACGCAGTAACTTCCACAGAGGGAGAAAAAAATCTAGTTGTTAGCAACTGGCCTTAGCCAAGCCCTATATTCAGTTTTTTCAAGCTAAGTGTCGCTAAACTTGCACTTCCCCATAGCTAAAAAGTTAAATCCATTTTACTTCTGCGGTACAATCCGAGAGAGACTCGCGCCAATAACAGAAAGCTGATTGGCTATTGCATGCTGGTCTCATTTGTAGTTTAAATACAGCAAATTATATTTGGAATAGTGAAATAAAGAACTACAACACCACGGAAACAACAAAAAGAGAATTTAAATGAGCATTAGAGGTAGCGTTACATGGACATCGGAAAAATAAGACCTGTGTAAAATTATTTAAGACCTAGAACAGCGAATTTAAGACTTTTTAAGGCCTAAAATTTTGATTTTTAAATTTTAGACTTTTTAAGACCCCGCGGAAACCCTGAATTTGTATAAAGATTTCATCTTTCGGTGCACATGCAGTTGGTTTATACAGTACATTTTAAGCTTAAAAAGTTATTTTTTTTAATATATCAGTTACATCTTATTAACGTTAATAAGATGTAACTGATATAGTTTAAGTTTGTGCTCAAGTAGTGTTTATTCAAGTTTATACTCGAATGACAGAACAAGATGATGTGAAATGTTCATTTTGTGAGGTCAAACTGTAATATTTAGATCCTCTGTTGGTCAAACGACAATTCACCATATGATTTTTTAAGTTCAAGTTCTACTCACTGTTTATGTAGTAAAAGCTTGTGCATTTTTTCTTTCAAATACATACACTATCATTCAAAGGTTTGGAGTCAGTAAGATTTTCTTTTTTGAAAGAAATTAATACTTTTATTCCGTAACAATGCATTCATTTGCTCAAAAGTGACCGTAAAGGCATTTATAACAGTACGAAAGATTTTATAGCAAATAAGTGATATTGTATTGTGTTTTAAACATCAATGTTTTTTTAACAGCAAATCAGCATATTAGAATAATTTTTGAAGGATTATGTGACATTGAAAACTGGAGTAATGGCTGCTAAAATTTCAGCTTTGGATCACAAGAATAAATTAAGTTTTAAAATGTATTGAATTGCTTTTTACAGCATTTTTGATCAAATAAGTTTTGGTGAGCACAAAAATATTTTTTTAAAACCTTTCAGCCTCCATACTTTTAAATGCTAGTGCAAATGGAAATAAATAAAGCAAAAATTACATTTGCAGAGACAACCAATATCATCCAAAGTGCACATTGGCCCATTCCCACTGTCAATGGAGGTCTGTGGTCTCACCTTCTTAAATTCCCAATATATTCGGGAGTGATTGAAAGAAGCTTTTAGCGCATGAGAAACACGAAACCAAACATGACCAAATCATCACTTATGTCATTGAAATAATCTGTTATAGCTTCAGTGGGCACTAAAAGCATGAAGAATCCTGGCTCAGATGGGATGATTCTGTTACCACATGAAAGCTACAGAGACCACAAACATCAAACTGACTTTTGTGTTTATTGGTTTCCAGATGACTAATCAATGCTTGGACTGGAACCGAAGTCGTCATATGATTACTGGAGTCTACAACTTTTGGCGAAACCAAAGCTAACTCAGCAAAACTATTTATAAAGTTGGTGGCAAATATATGGCGGCAGTGTAAACTGTGCTCCTGACCATTCCCACAGTTGTAATGGCACACTTAGTGATTTGAATACTTTGTGGTTGAGAGACCACAGTAGAGTTAGTTTAGAAAAGAGAATACTGGGAACGTATCAGAGGATATCCTGAGTGAGTTGAGGTCAAAGATTCTTATGTGTGAGCTGATTTAATCTTTAATCAAATTCATAAAACTGGGATGAGACATGTGTTTCTTTCAGTCAGAATTGAATTAAAGGGATACTTCAGCTAAAAATGAAAATTCCTTCCAAACTGGTTTGACTTGCTTTCAAAAGCAGAATTTTTGAAAAACACCCTGGCCAATGTTTTCAATGTAATTGAAGTTAATTTAAACTGGGGCTGTGAAGCTCCATAATGAACAAATATAAAAGTATCATAAAAGTGTATTCTAAGGATAAGTAATTCTTCACTAAATATCAAACCTTTATGTGCACTCATGAGTCATGACACACATATCAGATTCATGAATTATTTGTTCTTTTAAGTGTGATCCAGAATGAATCAGTTGATTTAGTTGACAAAAACCTGAAAGATTTAATTGATAACCTGAATATAATTCTACCTTTCCTCAACAGAACCATTCCATTGGCCATTCCAAAAAAAAAAAAAACTCCAAACGTTTAAAAGGTTATCCATTGCATATTCATTTTTTTTTTTAATTTTTTAATTGAAAATGATACCGTTGAAGTCAAAAGTTCACATACATCTTGCAGAATCTGCAAAATGTTAATTATTTTACCAAAATATAAGGGAAATGCATGTTGTTTTTTATTTAGTACTGACATGAATAAGATATTTCACATAAAAGACATGTACACATAACTCACAAGAGAAAATAATAGTTGAATTTATAAAAATGACCCTGTTCAAAAGTTTACAAACACTTGATTTTTAATACTGTGTTGTTACCTGAATGATCCACAAACTTTTTTTTTTCCTTTTTTTTAAGTGATAGTTGTTCATGAGTCCCTTGTTTGTCCTGAACAGTTAAATTGCCCTCTGTTCTTCAGAAAAATCCTTCAGGTTCCACAAATTCTTTGTTTTTTCAGCACTTTTGTGTATTTGAACCCTCTCCAACAATGACTGTATGATTTTGAAATCCATCTTTTCACACTGAGGGACTCAAACACTCACCGATGCTTCAGAAGGAAAAATGATGTATTAAGAGCCGGGGGTGAAAAATTTTGGAATTTGAAGTTCTGGGTAAATGTAACATATTTTGTCTTCTGAAGAACATGTAAGTATCTTCTTTAGCTTCTGAAGGGCAGTACTAAATGAAAAAAATAAGAAAAATGTACATATCCTCATTCCGTTCAAATGTTTTCGCCAAAAAAGTTTAGTGAATTATCTTCTTCAGGTCAGTACTAAATAGTAAAATAATTAACATTTTGCAGATTCTAAAAGGTGTATGTAAACTTTTGACTTCAATTGTATATTGCTAATCTGATTAAATCTAACTTCCCTTTCTTTGTTTTTTTAGTTAGCCTTGACGATGAAAAAAAGAAAACTTTTTTGAGTCCCTTCAAGAACTTCAAGTAAGCATGTGCTGTTTTTAATGCAGATTTTACCAGCAGAAATAGAGTAAGGAAGACTCATTTTCCATTCTTTCTCTAAATCGTTCATGCTGTTCACTTTAGTTGCCCCTTTTATCCGTCTCATCTCAATCAGAGCATTTTTAGTAAAAGTTCATACGTAGCATTTATAATTCCCCATGAGAAAACAGATCTCTGAAAGTTCAAATGCACACCACGAAAAAGACGGCTCACCTTCCCATCCCTCTCTTTCAAAACATTTACCAATATCGTCCTGCAAGACTGAAACTCCCCTCCAATCTGTACTTGTGCGTGAGACTTAACTAAATTTAGAGGGTAAAACAACACCCCGAGACCCGCTCCCAGAATCCCTCCACATACAAAATCATTTACCAAATGCCCTGCCTTTGTCTCGGCTTCAGGAAGCAGCTCCTTAATCGGTCCACGCAAACCAAAGAAAAAAACATTGCTAGGGCCATTTCTGAGTATGATTGGAACAAGGCCACGGTAGAGCTCCCGGATGCCATACTGTTGAAGCAAAACACGAAAAATATGCGCAGTGTTCTGAAAGTTTCCATGATGACGTGGGTCCTGCAGTAGAGTTTGGACTCTCTCGAATGGCGTTAAGACTGCTTCAGCTGTTCCTGCTAAAACTGCTGCGATACTGTCCGTTAACAGGATGGGGGCTTGAGGAGTGTGTACCCGCAACAACCTGGAAAAGTCCTCATAGAGGCCAAACATAATTGCAATAGTGGTGCTTTTCTGCAGTAACGGTGGAAGGATGCCGCGGTACAGTGTGCGCAAACCATCCCTCTGGAGTTGCCGCACAGCTTCCCATGCTTGCACCCCGAACAACTGCTGGCGGAACAGTGCCTTGTGTATGGGAAATGTGATGACAATGTTGGCGAACGCTGCTACAGAACCACAGAAGTAGTGCTTCTGACTCTGTGGTGACTCTTGGTCTTGATCGGCAGACGCCATGGTCCTTGATGATAGCCAGTCAAAGGTTGAAAATGAGGATCAGGTATGACATTATCTGGTGCACAAAATATAATGCACTTCTGGTGAAAAAAGAAAAAAAGTCATTAACAACTAATAAAACTATTAAGGGATAGTTCACCCAAAAATGAACATTTTTGGCCTATTATTTACTCACCCTCCAGGCATCCTAGGTGTATATGACTTCATTCTTTTAGATGAATCCATTTGGAGTTATATTAAAATTTTTCAGACTCATTCAAGCTTTGTAATACCCTGGAAATCCAGAGGTCTCGCGAGAGAATCACAATTTGAATTGTCTCTGCAAGACACTCTGGTATCGAGCAATGATGCATGTTACTGCAATACGTAAGCAATTCTGGGAACCAATCAAATCGGTGTATCTGATGTAGGCGGGCCAGAGGCGAGCTAAGCTGATGACGACAGCGCTCCGACGTCCGGAATCATTAGTAAACATTGAAAGAGATCTAACTACAGATGAAAACCAGTTTTTTGAAACGGCTTTGGCCGCTACAATGACTGAGTTAGACTTGGCTTTTCATTTAAAAGAGGAACAGAAAACCGCGCTCGAAACGTTCCTTTGCAAGAAGGATGTTTTTGCTGTTTTGCCGACTGGATATGGCAAGAGTTTAATCTATCAGTTAGCTCCGCTGGTAGTTAAGCGTATGGGGCAACCACGAAGAGGAACAGATCCGAAGCAGGCAATGCCAGATAGCAATCGGCAGTCTCGAGTCCTGGCTGTTAAAAAAGAAGTGGCGATAAATGTTATCGAACAAGGTCTACCGGGACAACCTGATCGGGATTGTGGTGGATGAGGTCCATCTCATTTACAAATGGTAAGAGTCACTTGGTAAACTTACTGTAACGAAAAACTGAAGTATTCAATAGTAATGCAGTAGCCTAACTGGAACAGGACGATATGTCTTGCTGCTGAATGAAACTCTAGTGACCATTCACATATTAGTTGATATAATGAATAGTTTGATCGGACCTAATTGTTTTATGAGGTTGATTCGGCTGTCGTAATTAATAGTTATTAATCTTGTCACATTGTTTATGTTATAACATTGAAATCCACTCTTATATGTTCACCGTCGATCTGGATACGTCACACCATGTATTGTTGTGATTGGTCGTGGCGTTATCCAATTGCGTGCAGTGAGAGTTTCAAATGCACGCTTGGTGCCGCCCCTCGAGTTAGGTCCTTTTCATTGCTCAATGCCAGACCCTTAATCTTAATAGATTAGTGTCTGGATTTTTCCAGGCTAGCTTTGTAATGCAATGGGAGGGTCTTTCTGTTCTACTGTCCAAAACAAGTCCAATAAAGTGCATCCATCCATAATAAGAAGTGCCTCACACGGCTCCAGGGGGGTGAACGAAGGCCTCTTGTAGCCAAGTCCCATCTTGAGTTATATTGAAATCCTCTGACATTTTTCTTTACAAATCCTCGTTTTGTGCTTCTAATTTGTGACTGTTGTTTTGTTTTGGTTTCTCCACAGCACATCTGCATTCTTCACTTCTCATCGTCATCATATATCATCCACCCAGAGATGCTTCCATGTATGACCAGTTGGCACAAGCCAGATTAAAGTGATTATTAAGTTTTAAATATGGATATTTTTCTTTTTATTATGGATGGATGCACTTTATTGGACTTGTTTTGGACTGATGAAGAGAAACACCCACCCATTGCCATGATAGAGCTTGGGAGAGCCAGGATAATTTTTAATATAACTCCAATTGAATTTGTCTGAAAAAAGGAAGTCATTTACACCTAGGATACCTGGAGGGTGAGTAAATAATGGGCTAATTTTAACTTTTGGGTGAATAGTTCACCCAAAAATAAAATTGTGTCATTAATTACTCACCAACATGTCATTCCAAACTCGTAAGACCTTCGTTCATCTTCGGAACAGAAATGAAGATATTTTTGATGAGATCCAAAAGCTTTCTGAACCTGAATAAGAGTAAGGACATCGTTAACATAGACACAAAAGAGTAGAAATTGTCATTACTGTCATTATTTTTGTTTTCTTTGCGCACGAAACCTATAATTGTAGCTTCAGAAAAATTTTTATCGATGTACTTACTACCTTTCTGGGCCTTGAATGTGTCAATTGTGTTGCTGTCTATGCAGGGTCAGAAAGCTTTTGGATTTTATCAAAAATATCTTAATTTGTGTTCCAAAACTTAACAAAGGTCTTACGGGTTTAGAACGACATGAGGGTGAGTAATTTATGACAGAAGTTTCATTTTTGGGTGAACTATCCTTTTAAACAGTGTGTTGCATCGTTATGAAATTTAATGTAATAATGCATATGAAAAATATAAATTGCACAATTGGATAACTCAATGTTCCTTCAACATTTTATATTTCATTTTAATTTAAGTTTAACATTTTAACATTTAATTGTAATATCAAACTTAGTTTTTGTGTCTGTATAGGGCACTGCAGTGATGATGCATTTTTGTAGGCCATCCTGGAAGTTTGCATCTTCCTAGTTCCCTCCATAAAAACCAAATAGCATTTTTCCACTAGCTTTTGGATTATTGCAGAAACTAAGCTTTGTGACCAACAAACGCTTATCATGATGAATAAAATGCATAAAAACATAATCTTCTCAAGGGAACACAACTTTTAGGAGTTTTAAAGCCTAGTTTTTAAGTCTCAATAGAAGTAAAAAGCTAAACATAGGCTATAAACGAAACCACGGTCGCATGACTTTCAAGTCACCATCACTAAGCTTATGACAACTTTTATAGTCTTCATTTAAAAAAACATTTCACTGAAAGTTTTAGTTAGAATAGTGTGCGTGTGATATAAAAAACACAACAAGGCTGCAAAAATGGACTAGTAAAGTAGATACGTTTTCCTGTTCAGCGTGATGATTTTTAAAGAGATAGTTCACCCAAAATGTCAATTCTGTCATTAATTTCTCACCCCCATGTCGTTCCAAACCAGTAAGACCTTCGTTCATCTTCGGAACACAAATTAAGGTATTGTTGATGAAATCCGAGTACTTTCTAACCCTGCATAGACAACAATTCAACTACGATATTCAAGGCCCAGATAGGTAGTAAAGACATTGTTAACAGTCCGTGTGACATTATGGTGGTTCTGTGAAGCTACAAGAATGCTTTTTGTGCACAAAAAAAAAAAAACTAAAATATTGATTTTATTCAACAATTTCTTCTCTTCTGTGTCAGTTTTCAATGCATTTTTGCCACTGATGTCACATGGACCTTTTTAACAATATCTTTACTGTCTTTCTGGGCCTTAAATGTTGTAGTACCGTCGCTGTCTATGCAGGGTCAGAAAGCTCTCTAATTTCATCAAAAATATCTCAAGTTGTGTTCCGAACGAGGGTTGAGTAATTAATGACAGACTTTTTATTTTTGGGTGAACTATTCCATTAATGTCCTGCCCAACGACCTCTCTAAAATCAAAAGGAGGATTGTTGATGTATTATATGTTGCTAAATAAATATTAAATATGAAATATGAAAATATCTTGAAAATAGACCCATTTCAGGCATTTAACCAAAACCCCATTTAAACAACCTATTGACTTCTGGATGACTGAACCACAGGTATATAAGATGACGCAAGCGATACTTAGCAAGAAGAAAATGTGATCTATATGCTATGTAAGATATACCCTGAAGTTTATTTTAATATTTTAAATCTTGCATGAATGCATTGAATTGATCAAAAGTGACAGAAAAGACAAAACACTATTTAAAATCAATGCTGTTCTTTTGAGGATTACTGTTTCTAAAAACTATTAAGCAGCACAACTGTTTTCAACTGTGATTAAAAAAAGAAAGCAACAGCATATTAGAATGATTTGGTCTTTAATTTTATCATATTGCATCCCTTTTGGAAGCATGCTGAGGACCTCTAGTGGGCTCCAGCCCTCAGCTTGACAACCATTAGACTAGTATGTTGAAATCCCTATTTGATTTCAATGTTAAGATTTTTTCGTCCAGGTTATTGAATTCTAATCCAAAATGTTTATAGTCTAAATCAAACCTGGATCAAACACAGAAAACCAGTCATAAGTACCACAGGTATAATTGTAGCAATAACCAAAAATACATTGTATGGGTCAAAACTGTTTTCTTTTATGCCAAAAATCATTAGGATATTAAGATCATGTTCCATGAAGACATTTTGTAAATTTTCTACCGCAAATATATCAAAACCTAATTTTTGATTAGTAATATGCATTGCTAAGAACTTCATTTGAACAACTTTAATGGTGATTTTCTCAGTATTTAGATTTTTTTTTTTTTTTGCACCCTCAGATTCCAGATTTTCAAATAGTTGTATCTCGGGCAAATATTGTCCTATTCTAACATACCATACACCATACATTGATGCAAAGCTCATTTATTTAGCTTTTAGATCATGTATAAATCTCAATTTTACAAAAAGCAACCCTTATGACTGGTTTTGTGGTCCAAGGTCACAATGAATTGAATGAATGAACATCTTTATAGGTGTCTAGATAAAAGTTACCATGATGACCTTCACCACAATATCATAATAGCCTATAGTTAAGCCATTATTGGTACTGTAAAACCATAACAGATAAATATGGGGTTACATTCAAATCGCTTTCAGAATATTTTTCTAATTTTGGTTCATTATTTTTCTTCTAGCAGCAGTGTTGGCAGATACTATGGTTACCATGGTAATTCTTGTAAAGGCGTGACCTGTTATGTTTATGACAAAGACAAATCAAATCAGCCGCACCCGTTCTTAACAACGATGCAGAACAGAAAATCATGATATAAGATAATTTGAACTATTATTTATTTAGGAATATAAATATGAAGCATCTTAATCTTCATTGACAACGACGAGCTACATAATCCAAAAACACCACATCATCTCGTTCAGATTTGATCATATTATTATTGTTTGCCCGCTATGAATGGTCTCTGATTAAACATATGATTAAATATCCTGCACAATCAGATGACTACGTGATGTACATTTTATAAATATTGAAACCTCACCTCATCTCATCTCATCTCATTCGTGCGGATACACGCGCTTCCGTCGCACACGTATCACAACAAGCTCGTGCGCGTCTCGCGCTCTGATTGGCTTGATGATGCCATCGCTTGATGTACTGATCCGAGATCTGCTGTGCCAGACAATGTCATTGATAGTTTACTTAGGCTACCTGACATTTTCTGTGGCATTTGTTTGTAAGAACTTCATTTCGAACAGAACACAATTTCACAGTGCATGGTGTAGATCTAATGATAACATACAGCAGAACCATGAAGATCATTGGGCTCGAAAACATGGCATCAGTGTTTAAAATTTATTAATTTTATGTCTATCAGTAAATAAATACACTGACTGTAGTCTAAATTCAAGATATTTGCGTGTTATTCAGGACATTGATCAGCGTTTTTGGGGAAATTACTGACTTGTCAAGCATTTAAGCAATTAACCAATGAACATGAAGGAACAAAATGCTCAACAGCTTGCACCTGCAATGGTAATTAAATTGTTTCTCAATTAGCTAGCAGTTAGGTTGTGCTAATTAAATATATAAGTGTCAAATCAGTAATTCTAGTCCGTGTCTTCTACGTCTTGTGTGCTGTTCTTCAGTGGTGAATAGAGGTTTATTTTGTGTAGTGCTTGTATATTTTTGTTATTTG
>NC_133366.1:37936032-37987777 GCF_049309525.1 Garra rufa | reverse complement strand
ATGCTGTAAATTGATCAAAAGTGATGATAAAGACATTTGTAATGTTACAGTTTCAGATAAACGCTGTTCTTCTTAATGTTCTATTCATCAAAAAACTGAAAAAATTCTACTCAGCTTTTTTTCAACATAATAATAATAAGAAATGATTTGTGAGCAGCAAATCAGAATATTAGAATGATTTCTGAAGGATTGTGTATATATATATATATATATATATATATATATTCAAATAGAAAACAGTTGTTTTAAATAGTAAAATATTTCAAAATGTTACTGTTTTTGTAATACTTTGGATCAAATAAATGCAGGCTTGGCTAAAAACATAAAAAATTGTTACTTTTGACTCGTACTTTAAATATAGAAGTATAAAAGTTATACGTTAGGATTCTTAGCAAGTTCAAAAGAACATTTATCTGAAATTGAAAACATAACAAATGTCTCAACTGTCAGTTTTGACCAATTAATGCATCCTTTCTAAATAAAAGTATTAATTTCTTTAAAAAAAATAATGCTGACCCCAAACTTTTAAACAGTAATGTACATATGAAATATTTTACTGAAGAATAATAGAAGAATTAGAGTTAAATTAAGGGGTACAATGAAGTACTATTTTGAAAAATACTATGATACTTATTATTAACAATACTGATACAGATTAATTTTTTTCTTTGATGGTGCAAGGTTCGAGATCACCCTGTGGTGCTGCAGATTTCAGCCAATTCAGTGTGTTGCATTCTGGACACGGCAGGCCCGGGAAAGCCATGGGATCCATTGCAACATATGGTTCTGTTTGATCACAGGCCTCATCGTATCACCAAACTCATTCACAACAGCCAAGAGCCCAGCTATTTTGGCTGTCTGCTCAGAGAGGAGAAGAAAGCAGCCTGCTATGTATTCCGCTGCCAGGACCAGATGAAGGTAAGGGGACATTTTTTGGTTTAGCAGCATGTGATTGATCAATATGTACTTAAAACGTAGTTAAAGTGCCTGTGCGAAGCAAAGAGAAATCTGACAACGCACCAAGAGACAAGACAGAGCAGGTTGCTTTAGGTATGAAACATAGTGTCAGCTTTATAATGTCATTTTTTAAGAAATTCAAGCAATAAATACCGTTTTGTGGCTCTTTAGTGGGTCATGACAGATTGTTGTATTGACTCAGTCCAACCGGCACGTGAACCTAGTTATAGCACGAAATAAACATAAACGAACATCAGAAGGAATCTTGTTTAAACCGTGGAAAGATTCAAGTTTATGTCCATCAGTGGTAATCTACTCTCCTGTCTGGTTTATTTGTCGGACAAAAATGGCAGATTCTGCATTATGATTGGTCAGACCACCTGTCAATCAAACTCCTTGCTAAGGATCAGTTGCGAGTTATAAACTCAGAGTTGCAAGTTTTTTCTACATCTCAAAATTTTGACTCTTTTTCTATTTGTAAGTTTACATCTTTTCCAGAAATTTTAGATAACCTGACCTGACCACATGCACATGCAGAATTCTGTGAGATGTCAATATGCAATCATAATGTATAAACTTGAATTTATGAGAAAAAAGTCTAAATTGTGAGATATAGCCTCACAATTGTGACCCTGAACCACAAAACCAGTCTTAAGTAGCCTGGGTATATTTGTAGCAATAGCCAAAAATACATTGTATGGGTCAAAATTATCGATTTTTCTTTAATGCCAAAAATCATTAGTATATTAAGTAAAGAAAGATCATGTTCCATGAAGATATTTTGTAAATTACCGTAAATATATCTAAACTTAATTTTTGATTAGTAATTTTTGATAAGAACTTAATTTGGGCAACTTTCAAGGTGATTTTCTCAATACTTCGATTTTTTTGCACCCTCAGATTCCAGATTTTCAAATAGTTGTATCTCAGCCAAATATCATCCTACCCTAACAATCCATACCATCAATGGAAAGCTTATTTATTTACCTATTAACCTTATGACTGGTTTTGTGGTCCAGGGTCACAGTTGTGAGATACAAAAAAGATCACCTTTTTTTTAGAGTTTTATTTTATGGAGAAAATAAATTTCCAAATCAAGCAGTGTCACTATAATAATACATTGTTAGATTTGAGATTGTTGTGTTTGTGGCTGTTAGAGATTTACCATAGGTGTTATTATCTCATATGACTTTGAAGTGAATCTCTTTTGATGAGGGAAAGCTCAGATGTCTAAATGTCAACCCTCCCTTCTTATGGGTGTGTGCATCTGGGCATGAGGTTTGTGCAAATAAGACACAGTACCATAACAGCACAATGACAATCAGAGTAAACAACCATAAATTCATTTTACAAAAGTGGTGCCCAGCAAAACATTCCACCACAATGCTATATAGTGTTGCTAGGTTGCTTCTTATTAATTGGGCCATTCTAGTCTCAAGGGATAATTCACCCAAGAATTACAGAAAAATATCGTCATCATTTACTCACCATCATGGTTTTATGATTTCTTTTCTACTGTGGAACTCAATAAAATATATTCTGAAGAACATTGGGAACCAAATAACATTTTCACAGACATCCATTGTATGGAAAAACACATATTTTTCAAATTATCCTTTATATTCAACAGAAATCATACAGGTTTGGGAAAACATGAGGGTGAGTAAATGACAAAATTTTTATTATTTAATCATTTCCAGGTCTTAGAAATGTAATGGCTCACATCTCCTCGGTTTGATCAATCACCAAAGTTTAAAATAACAATTGTGATACTTACCTTAACAAACACCACTAAGCATCAAGGTTAATGAAAGGGTGCAAATTCCATGTAAAGTTAAGGTTATAAAAAGCAGTTTATGTGTATAAATGTGGGTTCACGAGAGAAAAACGCTCATTTTGACCTTTGATTCCAGCTTCACAAATCCAGTTCAGATCGAAATACTATTTTGTAAAATAAGGGAACAAAAGGATGTCTTTATTGTAGCAGTAAACCATTGTGGTTTATTACAGTGGATAACATTTTCATGCATATTGACTTGTGATGATGGAGAGTCTGAGATACGAATCGTGAAGCTTCCTTCATCAGCCTGCATTTAGGCAGGATGTAGATCTAAGTTGTCATAGTAACCATTTCCTGTGTCAGTGAGCCAGCCACAATGTGGCTACGGACTCCTGGGGACTCTTTATTGTCGTGGTAAACAGGCAGAGAGATAGACAGGTGTTTAGGTCACAGTCTTTTGACCACCTGTTACTCGTATACTCGCTTTCCAAAATCAGTGTGCGCGTGCAAACCTGAATGTCTGAGATGTCAGAGACCATAGTGGTGTTCCCTCAACCTCACCTCATGTTCTTTTTTTAAACTGAAAAACAACAGTCGAATGACCTCTTTATTTAACAATAAATTATCAGGTTTCATGTTAGCTTTTCATCGGCCAGTTTAACCATAATACTAACAAAGATAATCTTTCATGTGAGACTGAGACCTCACAGCTGTGCTTCAGCCTTTGGCTCAACAGCTTAGCATATACCACATAGCTTTGTAGCCTTTCATGTTGTTCAGAATGTCTCTGTAATATCAGAGTGACAGCTGTGAAAATAACAAGTCACATTTAAAGGGATAGTTCAGGCAAAAAGTAATATTCTGTCATAAATTATTCACCCTCATTTCGTTCCAAACCCGTAAGACTTTCGTTCATCTTTGGAACACAAATTAAGATATTTTAATGAAACCCGAGAGCTTTCTGACTCATAAATACAACCTGCAGTAATATGATTTATTGGCTTATCATGTTTGACCAATAGGTGTCAGTTGTTATCAAATCAATGTGTTGTGTTCTATGTGAGATGACAATGGCACACACAAAGTTTGGTGTCAATATACCAAA
The DNA here is from genome assembly GCF_049309525.1 of Garra rufa. Taxonomy (NCBI): domain Eukaryota; kingdom Metazoa; phylum Chordata; class Actinopteri; order Cypriniformes; family Cyprinidae; genus Garra; species Garra rufa. The sequence goes on along the minus strand of NC_133366.1, from coordinate 37,983,935 downwards.
GCATTGCAGAGATACAGCAACACATTGTCATGTATGATGCCAAAATGAAACAGTGTCATTTTGGCATCATGCCTCAAATTCGTTGCTGTGGTATGCGTCTATCAACACAAAATCCATAACTTTTTGTCAGCATGGTTTGAAGATGATATGATTCGATTTAGGTGAAAATCGGACCAACGGTCTGGGAGGAGTAGGTTTTTAAAGAAAATCAAAATGACGGACAGGAAGTTTGCCTGACTATGGCAACATTGGTATCACTGTTCTCAGCATGACCCAAGGAGTCTATTAATACCTCTCAAAATATAGTCTCATTACAATAGTCCAAATTCACAGAAAGCTATTAGCATTTTTTTTAATTTCATTATAACTTTTGATCACAAGGTGGCACTGTCTCAACTTTTTGAGTACTTTCAGGTCATGGTCTCAATGGTACACACAAAGATTCATAATGGTACACCAATGCATTCGTAAAAAGTAGCATTTTATATCATAATACTCTATTGTAGTCAATGGCAATTTCATGTTTTGTTCAATTATAGCGCCACCAAGAGACACAATCCCAACAAATTTATTATGTGTGTCAATTTGGTGAAAATATCTCATTTTGTTTTGGAGTTATAGACATTTTTATATATGAGAAGAGAAAAAAAATGACAGACAGCTGACTTTGTTTGCCTTTTTTGCCACTTACTATCAAAATTTTGGCAATTGGGCAGTAGTGTTAAGCCGGCATGCTATGTCCGAATTTCCTACGATGGTTTTGTGTCGATCTGAGTAATGGCTTCTAAGATATTGGCAATTTTTTTTTTGTGGCATTTTTGCCTTTATTGTGATAGGACAGATCAGAAGTGACAGGAAGTAAAGTGGGAGAGAGATAGGGGGTGGGATCGGGAAAGGTCCTCAAGTCGGGATTCGAACACAGAATGCTCGGAGCGCAACGGCTATCCCTGCCGACTTAGAAAATGTTTTTTAAGCGCTAAAATGCAATGTTGCACAAACCATAAGGCAAAACCTGGCCTATTTCATTTTACCACTAGTTGGCACTGGCTCGAAACTTCTCAGGCTCCTTCTGTAATGATCTCTGGAAGGAAGGACCCAAAAGCAGAAAGAATGCTTAACTTCAATTTACTGAAATACAATAACAGTATGAGCCAAATGGCTCCAAACCAGTTCTGGACATGGAGACAGGAGAATAATTAAACAGGTAACATCGAGATTTGGGGCAGTCCATCAGTAGCCAAATCCAATCCACAAAACGAAAGACAAAGTCGAGCAGTCAAGAAGATCGGGCTGGGTGCAGACAGATCAATCCAGAAAATCCAAAACTCACATTTCAAACAGGCAGAAGGTCATAACAGCAAGGCAATCCAAAATGCGAATGGAACCCCAGGAAAATCCAAACTCCAATGCAAGTAACAGTCCAGTAGGTCAGCAACTTGAAACTATCCAGATCAGCAGATTCTGAAGATAAACAGATTACCACAACACAACTAGACAAAAAGAAAGTCTGTTAAGTTAAACAAAAATAACTTAATATCATAACTGAAAGGAAAAGAAAAACAAACTTAACAGCGGCAAAATAACAGAACACACTGGCAAAAAGCAAGACAAAAACAGAGTAGATATAGGAGAGAAAATCAAACAGTGCAAGAAAACAGGTGTGTGATAACGAGCAATCATGCTGATTAGGAAACACCAGCTGTGCGCAAACGCACATTGAGGAACCCAAAACAAAAACAAACACAGACAAGAGGAAGATCAAACCCGAGTCCTGACACCTTGCTGCATCATGCTGATGACCCATACCAAGTTTCGTAACAATACGTCAATGCGTTCGTAAAATATAGCATTTTACTACAAAATTCAAAATGGCCGACACCCAAACTGGCTGACAAACCATTCAGAAGTTATAAGCAAACATATGCATTTTTCATATTTCCTGACCACTAGGTGGCACATCACCGAAACACTGCAGGTAGTCTCAGGTCATGCTTTCAGGTCAAGTTTGATCTCAATACACCACACCATTTCGGAGATATAGCCTTACATTCATTTTTGCATAAAAAAGTAGATTTTATGAACAATAAAAATAGCGAAAAAACAGAACCTTACGATTTTTTGAATTTTGTCCATTCGACTCAGCATGAGCCAAGGAATCAGAGGATTTTTTTTCCTTCTGTGTCTTTTGGTTTAAAAGTTATTAGCATAAACATGAGTGAATATTTGGACAAGTGGTGGTGCTAGAGAGTTTGAGTTAGAGACTCCAAACTTGCTATGGTTAAAGTTGAGACTGTCCTCTATCAGAGTGCCAAATTTCACAACTTTCCCGCAAGTGGCTCTATGGGCTGCCATAGACTTCCTGAGCGGACCTTCAGTGCTTGGCTCCTAATTATCCTGGCACTTCCAGCTTTACAATGTAAAGGCGAGTGTTTCTTGTCATCAGTCCAAAACAAGTCCAATGAAGTGCCGACGTATTATGATTCAATTGGATTCATCTGAAAGAAGGTAGTCAAATACAACTAGGATGCTTGAAGGGTGAGTAAATCATGGGCTAATTTTAATTTTTGGGTGAACTAACCCTTTAATTTGTTTTCCGAAGATGAATGAAGGTCTTACAGGTTTGGAATGACATATAATTTTTGGGTGATTTATATCTTTAATGATTAGAGAAATCCAGTATACATGACCAAAGAGAAACCTGTTTCACCACATAATTGGGTCATAACATTTTGATAAAAAATTCAGAGGTAAAAAATGTTTAAAGAATGAATGGATGAATTGTTCACAATAATATCAATACCATATATTTAGAAAATAGATACAGTGAATTTTTGGCCCCCAAAAATGAGTTTGTAGTAATGCAAATTGAGCAACTGAGAAATATTTGTAGAATAAAATGAATAGGCCAGAAAAACTTGCCTCAGGTTAAACAAGAAGACACACTGAAGACAGTACAGTTGTAAAGAAAAAAAACAAAAACAAGATTGAATTATGTAAAATAACATGTCTCAATGAATATCAACATTTTTGCTAGGGCGAACTCTGTATTCATTGGATATTCGTAGAGTGTCCCTACTAAATTCTGCACTCTTGTGCAAAAGTTACTGGGTTTACTGACTTTACATAACAGGAGGGAAATGTGTTTGCTGTTTCTAGTAAGGGAAAAACATTAGATAGATATCCGTTACAGTGTCAAGGGACCTGATCAGTTTAAGTAGGACAGAGATAGTAAGAGATAGTGGGAGATAATGTAAAAAATATGCCACAAAAACCTGCCATGGGATAGAAGAACAGTTGTTTAAATATATTAATAATATAAATAACATGTCTCACTGAATATATTTAATTTAGTTTGGAATTTTAGAGAGTCACTTTTGTTCCACTTGTTTGTTGAAAACAATGCACAGGACGCTCTTTGAGTCATTCTTAAATTATATAATATGATTGTCATGAGTGCGCTTGTCATTAAAACAAACGACATAAATACTAAGATATTCTAAAATGTTGGTTTAATAAATAAAATGTTAGGCCTATAATTTGCAATGAAAAAATGCTATTTTCTACAGTCTATCAGTTTACATTACTTTCTTATAATTCAAAATTTGTAATAAAAAAATAAATGATTAAATAGAAAAATGCACACGTATACAGTCTGTAATTTGTAATGAAAAATAATTTTAGAAATAGAAAATGCTTTAAATGTATCCAACTTTACAGGATTGTATACAACCCTATCTGCCACCAGGTGGTGGTCAAATCCTGAACTTGGAAAATCTAACGCATGGAGCGTACATAATTATTTCAGCCAACAAACGATTAATATTATTACTCATAAATTTTAACCCTAGTCTAAACTTAACTAAATTGGATTTTATTTATATTGCAACTACATTATTGCAACTCCCCTTCCAAATGATCTAAACTAAACATATTGTAAGTAATTGTAAGTTTAAGCTTACAATTTAACACTTTCCAGCAAACACAAGATTATCAATAGACAGCCCGGGAAAAAGTTTCTGTATCCCTGTGGATGTGATATGATCTGAGACCCCAGTGTAATTTTCTCCCATCATGTGAATGTTACCGTCACATCCCACTGAGCGCCGTTCAAACGGCTACACACACTACAAACTCCCAGTAGTTTCACTTTCTCCATGAGATCTGGATGGCTGAAGCGATGAAAGCGCGCTTTCACATCTTTCATTTACTCCGGAGGGATGTGAAAAGCGAGCAGGAAACCGTGAGTACCTTTACAAAGTTTGTTTGGAACTTGTTTAATTGGAAAGTGTAATGTTATGTGTATTAGCATGGTTAGCTAGTCGGTTAGCCACCAATGAGAGTTTAGTGAACACTAGCCCACTGAAAAATAATTAATACCGTTTTAATTTCATTAAATTGTTTCTTTTTCCCACTCGTGAAGAGCGAACAACGAGTGGTTAATATAAAGTGTATGTAGATAAATTCACTTTCTTTGTAAAGTTGTCTAAGTATTTCTAGTTCCAAAACTTACCGAGCTGCCTGTCTAGACTGCGTTTCTGGGCATTGATTCTAATGTTCATAACGCGCTGAAGGGCATCACGATGCTGACTAGGTAGGCAGCTCACTATGTTTTGAGACGGATCCAGTCTGTCAGTTTGCTAATAAAATAAGAATTCTAATGTGATTAAAAAGTGTTATTGTTGATTAAGATTGGCTTAATACTAGTCTAAAATAATCTATGTAAATAAAAACTGTATATGGCGGTTTTAATATTGATAATTCAGTCAACTGTAACAGCTGTTAAACGTTCATTTATCTGTTTGTAGAAAGAGATGATTTTTCGAGTTGAGATGGTTTAAAGAAGTGCTTTATATGTAGTGAATTCAACATAATGTATCAGTGTTGAGAGCAAATGGGTGGTGAAGTTTGTTCAGTGCAGTAAGTGTGCTCATTCAAATAGCAGTCTGTTCATAGACTATTGTAGAGTAAGATTGATGGAGTGTCAGATGTGCTGTGAGAGGAAGGAACGCCAAGAACAAGATGGGGAAGTGTGCATGAGCCATGTCAATCATTTACATCGACTATAAAAAGCTGTTTTTGCTCATGAATGAAAGAGGGCGATAAATATAATTAGTCATTTTCTCCTAGCGTGTCATATTCTGTTCAATATTGTAATGGTCATCTGATTGTCTGGCTTCTATAACATTGTGTTTTGCTCAGTTCAGTAGTTCCATCAGGTTTTCCTGTAGTGTTTTCAAAGTGCTGCCTCAGGTTCTTTAGTAAATGGAGCACCTCATTTCTAGGTGTGTGTCATAGTCACATGTCACACACTCAGTTCCACCTCATGTGATTGGTACTCCCTCCTTCTTTTGAACAGTTCCGCAACCTGTATGTATAATATACATTTTTAACACTGAATTTAAAAACCTGCAATTTTGCGTGTGTGGTTTGTATTGTGGTTTGATAGTAAGTCTGTGTGTGATATAGCTAAAAAAATATACAGATAAAAAATTATAAAATAATATATTTATGAACAATATTTAGATTATACATACTGTATATGACCCTGGACCCCAAAACCAGTCATAAGCTGAATAAATAAGCTTTCCATTGATGTATGGTTTGTTGGGATAGGAATCTGAGGGTGCAAAAAAATATCTAAATATTGAGAAAATTGCCTTTTTAGCAAGTTTTTAGCAATGCATATTACTAATCAAAACTTAAGTTTTGATATATTTACAGTATGAAAATTTACTAAATATCTTCATGGAACATCCTAATGATTTTTGGCATAAAAAGAAAATGTATAATTTTGACCTATTCAATGTATTTTTGGCTAATGCTAAAAATATGTGACCCTGGACCACAAAACCAGTCATACGGTTACATTTTACAAAACTGAGATGTATACATCATATGAAAGCTCAATAAATAAGCTTTCTTTTGATGTATGGTTTGTTAGGATAGGACAATATTTGGCCGAGATACGTCTATTTGAAAATCTGGAATCTGAGGGTGCAAAAAAAAAAAAGAAATACTGAGAAAATCACCTTTAAAGTTGTCCAAATTAAGTTCTTAACAATGCATTTTACTAATCATTTTGATATATTTACAGTAGGAATTTTACAAAAAATCTTCATGGAACATGATCTTTACTTAATTTCCTAATGATTTTTGGCATAAAAGAAAAATCTAAAATTTTGAACCATGCAATGTATTTTTGGCTATTGCTACAAATATACCCCAGCGACTTAAGACTGGTTTTGTGGTCCAAGGTCACATATACCTGTGCTACTTATGACTTGTTGTGGTCCAGGGTCACATATTTGATCAGATACATTTAGCATTGCCAATAATTAAATACAGTTTATATAAACAAAACAGTAAAATTATTGAGTGAATCAGTTTTGAATCGTTTCATTGACAGTTAAGTGAATCGAGACTTAGTCTATTTGGAGTTTTAATGAAACTGTTCTAATTTTTTATTATTGTATTTTAATTTGAAATCAAATTCTAAATTGTATTATTTGCAGAATTTAATTGTTCTAATAATTATTATATTTTTTTAATTATTCACATTAAAAACAAACTTTTACATTGTTAGTCTAGTCTGAGTTTTAAAAACACAATTATTTTTATTATATTGTTGAATTTATATATTTTTTTAATATACACTTGATATACCAATATTTTGTTAATTTTAAAAATAATTTGATGTCATAAAATAGCATGTAAAATAAAAATACTTTAAGATAAATATAACATTTACACTAAAGGTTTTTAAAGAAGTCTCTTCTGCTCTCTGAGCCTGCATTTAAATACTATTTAAAATAACTGTTTTCTATGTAAACATATTTTAAAATGTAATTTAATCCTGTGATCAAAGCTAAATTTTTAGCATCATTACTCCAGTCTTCAGTGTCCCACGATCCTTCAGAAATCATTCTAATATGCTTATCTGCTGTTTAAACATTTATTATTATTATTATTATTATTATTATCAATAGGGAGGGGAAGAAATGAATAGTTTTACTTAGCAAGGATGCTTTAAATTGATCGAAAGTGAAGCTGAAAAGAAAAGAAACCTGAATTTTTTTTTCAACATAGTAATAATAATAATAATAATAATGTTTTTGGGCAGTAAATCAGAATATTAGAATGATTTTTAAAGGATAATTTGACTGGAGTAATAATGCTGATAATTCAGCTTTAAAAAATTAAAATAGTAAAAACTATTCAAAATTGTACTGTTTTTGCTGTACTTTGAATCAAATAAATGCAGGCTTGGTGAGCAGGAAAAAAACTTAAAATCTTTTAACTGGTAGTGTAACATTGCAGGATATTGATATTGTTGACAGTGCTTAAAATGGCATGCCAGCCACCCATATATGGGCTGTTCTTTGCATTTTATCTTATAATATGACTAATTACGCTGTTTTAGTTGAGTGGTGGTTGTGGCAATTAAATGACATCACCGTCTACTACAGTATGTCCTCTTTCTTCCTGTGACTCGATGACCTCAATAACCTAAACTTTGAGATAGCGGTCTTTTGAGTGGGTGTGTGGGCGGTTTGCGCTCATGGGAAATGTGTGCGGAATATTCATGTTGTTTTATCGCACTGTTGATTTTAAAGTCTATAACACAGAGAAATATGACAGATGCATTAATGTAAATATTTGTGAAATGGCACACAGTGATTTAAAAGAATGTTAAAGTATCTTTGACATTTGTCTAGATTGTTTGTCCCTGAAGTTTTCCAGCATTGTGTGTATAGGTGTGTGTATGCGTGTCTGGATAAAGTCAAAGCTGTTTTTTTTTTTTGCTGGGTTGTAACTGTGTGGCACTTCCCAGACTCCCTTGTGTTCGGTCTATCTCTTTCTCCCCCTCCCTTGTTTAGATGTTAATGGGTTTGGTGTTGCATCAAAGTGCTGAGGCGAGCTATTTTTCTTAATGATTATGCCAACAGAGATGTTTAAACTGTTTGTGACTCATCAACGGTATTTGTAGTTAAAAGCGGTTCAACGTCAGTTCACTTTAACTGGTTTAAGTTGTTGAATGAGCCCAGATCTTGGTGCTTTGTTTTGCTAATAATGACCTGATTTTCACCAAGGCTGCCTGCCACTTTCACTCCTCCACTGAGGGACAGGAGCTGTTTGTTAGGAGTTTTTCTGCTCCTCTGTGTTCATGCCAAACTGAAAGGGCACTGACTTCTCTTTATTTTTGGATTACTCACTGTTCCAGCCCTCCTGACTTCCTCTGTGTGAGTGAATGTGTGTTACTGAGTAAGAACAGACCATGTGTTTGTCTGTCTTAAGTGTTTCTGGGCACAGAAAACCATGGCTTGTTGTTCATGACAGAGAGGTATGCACTAATAGTGCAATCAGAGATGTGAAAAGGTGCCCTGAAAGTCAGAATGCATTTGAATTTAATTTCATGTGATGTTTTCATGAGATTCACCCATAAACACATTAAGTATCTCCATTACTGTGAGCAAACCTCCACACAATTAAACAGTGTTTTCACAGATAAAGCCATTCCAGGGAGAAAAGAAGGGAGGAGGAGAGTATGAGAGATTGTAACTTTGCTGTTACTTAAGGTGATCTTCCCAGAAGGATGTCACAGTGCGGTGCTCTGACTGAACTTCATTGTTCTGAATCAGCAGGGCAGGCGGAGCTAGAATCAGCCCTAGGTTCTGAAAAACAGAGGAACAGCTAAGAGAAGCAGAGTGGGAGGGACAGAAAAGAACAGAGAATGCTTTGAGGGACTCACACTTATACCATTTGAAGGTAGAGGAAAGTAAAGGTGAGCACGCTGTAAAGTAAGGGAAACAGATATAGACGAGATGAGGGAGAACACGGGAAGGTGACGATCAGGTTCGGACATGCCTTCTCTCCGCAGATGGCTGAGTCAGGTGAGTCACGCAAGTGTGTATGAGAAAGTGTACATTGTTATATGATCATGACATTTCCAATGTAACGTAAATAGTATGTAGTGTATATGTTCTTTATTTGTTTACCGGTCATTTGCATGACAACATGGTTTCCAATCCTCCTCAAAAACTAGTATAAAAGAGTCAAATGTGACCCTTGAAGCATCTGAACTGTGTGTGGTTTGTTAGTCTTATTTCAAACAGAATAAAGACATTGTAGTCTTCTTATGCATAGTTTTAGCTAGCAGCCAACAGGCTGTTGTGCAAGACAGACCTTGTTGCTACTTGAATATACAAGTTCATCATCTTTGGCACAAAAGCTTGCAACCTTGGACTCATGAGATTATTAACAAAAAGACTATGTGGCTATGTTTAACATAGATTGAAAGTCTAAATAACATTTGATGATTAATGATCTTCTGCATTGTGGTTTTCCATTGGAGAACATCATTTACTGGATTTGTCGTTTTCACTAGTTCAGGCTGAACTGTGCGCTTTTTAGGATGTTGGTTAAATTTCTTCCCATTTAGTTGTTTTCTTGTTGTTAATCTCTTCTCTTAAAAAATGGCCAATGAGATTACTCTCTCACATTTCGGTAGCCAATCAGATTTCTTCATAATGCTGCGCTAAATAGATTAAAGCTCATTTTTGGATGAAGTAATGCTTTAAGCAAGGTACAAGCAGATCTTAAAATTAGACGAGGGATTACTGCAGCTTTGTGAAACACCGTTATACAGATAAAGGCTATTCAGGTTATTTTGGGAGGTTGAAATTGATAAAAGCTTACAAAACTAAATTCAGATTAACTCTGTGGGTGTGCTGCTGACAAATCTTAGTATAAAACTTTACAGCTGATTTGGATCCAGACTGAATCAGGGAAGTTAACATGAAACTCATCATTTTTAATTACTTATAGTTATATGTGACCCTAGACCACAAAACCAGTCTTAAGTCGCACAGGTTTATTTGTAGCAATAGCCAAAAATACATTGTGTGGGTCAAAATAATAGATTTTTCTTTTAAGCTAAAAAATCATTATATTAAGTAAAGATCATGTTTCATGAAGATATTTTGTAAATTTCCTACTGTAAATATATCAAAACTTTTTTTGCACCCTCAGATTCCATATTTTCAAATAGCTGTATCTCAGCCAAATATAAACAAACCATATATTAGTGAAAAAAATGTACTTGTTTAGCTTCAGATGATCTCTGATGAATTCAAAAAAAGACCCTTATAGTTTTGTTGTCCAGGCTCACATATGATAGTTCACCCAAAAAGGAAAATTCTGTCATCAGTTAAATCAGGGGTCCCCAAACTAAGGCCCGGGGGCCGAATGCGGCCCGCCCCCACATTTGGACCGGCCCTCTGAACAATGATATATTTTTGTTAAATGTGAGCCAAATCATCCCAATTAAAAGAACCAAACACTTAAACTACTTCACTCTGTGTGCACTAAATGAATTTAATAGAAAAGTTTCACAATTTGAGTTGAATTACTGAAATAAATGAACTTTTCCATGACATTCTAATTTATTGAGAAGCACCTGTATATCTTTTGAAAAGAAATGATCATTTGTCTGTCTGGTGCATAAAAAATAAACTATTCTAGCATTAAAAGGTATAATAAATACAGGTAAAATCATAATAAAATAATAATAATAAAAGTAGTCAGTCCAGCCCATGGAATTTTCTTTTATAAACTGACCCGGCCCCCCATTAAAGAAAAGAAAATTATGTGGCCCGCTCAGAAAAAAGTTTGGGGACCCCTGAGTTAATGAAGACAGGATTTTCATTTTTGGATGAACTATTCATTTAATATGTACAATTAATCAATACACTTTATTCCAAAGTAAAATAACTGCTTTGTAATTGTTGTTTGTGATCACTTGTCAAAATGGTACATTTACAGGTGCATCTCAATAAATTAGGATGTTGTGGAAAAATTCATTTATTTCAGTAATTCAACTCAAATTGTGAAACTTGTATTAAATAAATTCAATGCACACAGATTGAAGTAGTTTAAGTCTTTGTTCCTTTTAATTGTGATGGTTTGGCTCACATTCAACAAAAACCCACCTATTTACTCTCTCAACAAATTAGAATACTTCATACACATTTTTTAGTGAATTATTGGCCTGCTGGAAAGTATGGTAATTTACTGTGTATGTACTCAATATTTGGTATGGGCTCATTTTGCTTTAATTGCTGCCTCAATTCGGCGTGGCATGGAGGTGATCAGTCTGTGGCACTGCTGGTGGTATGGAAGCCCAGGTTTCTTTGACAGTGGCCTTCAGCTCATCTGCATTTTTTTGGTCTCTTTTTTTCTCATTTTCCTCTCGACAATACTTCAGGTTCTGGTCTGGTGAGTTTGCTGGCCAGTCAAGCACACCAACACCATGGTCATTTAACCAACTGTGCTTTTGGCAGTGCTGGGCAGGTGCCAAATCCTGCTGGAAAATGAAATCAGCATCTTTAAAAAGCTGGTCAGCAGAAGGAAGCATGAAGTGCTCTAAAAAAAAATTGGTAAACGGGTGCAGTGACTTTGGTTTTTTAAAAAAACATAGTGGACCAACACCAGCAGATGTCATTGCACCTCAAATCATCACAGACTGTGGAAACTTAACACTGGACTTTAAGCAACTTGGGCTATGAGCTTCTCCACCCGTCTTCCAGACTCTAGGACCTTTGGTTTCCAAATGAAATACAAAACTTGCTCTCATCTGAAAAGATGACTTTTGACCACTGGGCAACAGTCCGTTTCTTCTTCTCCTTAGCCCAGATAAGATGACTCTGACGTTGTCTGTGGTTCAGGAGTGGCTTAATAAGAGGGATACAACAACTGTAGCCAAATTCCTTGTCATGTGTGGTGGCTCTTAATACCTTGACCCCAGCCTCAGTCCATTCCTTGTGAAGTTCACCCAAATTCTTGAATCGATTTTGCTTGACAAGCCTCTCAAGGCTGCGGTTCTTTAGGTTGGTTGTGCATCTTTTTCTTTCACACTTTTTCCTTCCACTCACCTTTCTGTTAACATGTTTGGATACAGCACTCTGTGAACAGCCAGCTTCTTTGGCAATGAATGTTTGTGGCCTTCCCTCCTTGTGAAGGGTGTCAATGATTGTCTTCTGGACAACTGTCAGATCAGCAGTCTTCCCCACGATTGTGTAGCCTAGTGAACCAAACTGAGAGACCTTTCTGAAGGTTTTTACATATGAGTATTTCCAATATGATTTAATTGTGTTTTTATACTTAATTTTTTTTTCCTTTTCTTTTTTTTTGCCTGTGAAAATTAATATTAGTTCAATAACCTACTGTTCTGCAGGTTTTTCCTTTGATATTATAACAGTAATTAAGAATAAAAGTTAAGATTATGCTCAAAGTATGCAGAGGTCTTTTTAGCGGGAGCTGTTGCCATGGTGAATCATAATTTCGGAGCTCCATTGATCATGTCTTTTCATAGTTGTGGTGCAAGCGCTAAACTCAGAGTCAACCTACTCAGAGTGGATAGAACTTAGTAAAGAAAGTGTGCCTTACTCTAACGCTCTTTATGAGCAATATTTATTCTTTTTCTTGTTGGATTTTAATATTCTTCTAATACTTGGTATTGTGGCCATCTTCATTTCATCTGTTCTTCATTATTTTGCTAGCCTTCTTGCTGTTGGCTGAGTAGAAGTCAAATGTTAATTTCATTACTCTCATTAAGAAATGCAACCGTTTAGAGAGTAATTATGTGAAAAGAGCACTAGACTATGTGGAAAAAGCTGCTGCACATTGAAAAAGACACTGAATGATATTTATTTAATATGTCAAATGTTTGTAAAGTCATGTAGCCTACACCCATAAACCTTTTGTGGTTAAAGCTTGATTTAATTGTGTTTTTATACTTCTTTTTTAGCTGTTTTTTTTTTCTTTTCTTTTTTTTGCCTGTGGGATACCATGAAAATTAATGTTAGTTCAATAACCTACTGTTCTGCAAGTATGCAGAGGTCTTTTTAGCGGGAGCTGTTGCCATAGTAAATCATAATTTCGGAGCTCCATTGATCATGTCTTTTCATAGTTGTGGTACAAGCGCTAAACTCAGAGTGGATTGTACTTACTCAGTTCAGCTGTTCTGAAACTGAACAGTTTCCCATCTCCGGGTAACTCAACTCACAGTTCAAGTTTAAACGTAAAGTTGGTTGAACCCTCTTATTGAAACGGGCCCCAGATGCTTTTGAGGATGACATTGAACTTCCCCATGCGGGTCAAAAAAGCCTCTTTGAATATTCAGGAAGGGAGTAAACTGCAAAATTTAAATTCAGGTCTAGCTCTAATTTGGTATGGAAAGCCCAAGTTTTATTATACAACCATTGTCCTGCTGAATAAAGTCACGTTAGTGTCATCTATAATTATTAATGAGTAGTAAAAGATGTAAAAACACCTGATATTTTGGATCCACTAACACTAGACAATGGTTGATTGTGCTTCTAGATTCACAGTAAGACTTTCAACACCTTTATCTAAGACAGAGTAACGGTTTTTGGTCATGATGAATCAGTATCCAGCATAATATCCTGGTCTCATATCCTGAAATACTGATGATCAAGCCCAAGCCGTCTTCTCATAAACATGCACACACACTTTGACTTATACACTAGTGTAAGCTGAATCAGATCCAGGCACATAAAAAAGAAAAAGTCATTGATATCTATCTACACACAAGGTACCACATGTTCTGAAAAAGCACTCATTCAAAAACATTCAGCTTTGATTAGCCAAAGGGTTTGGACCAGACTGCCTTCATAGTGGCCTTTTGAAGAGTGCTATAGCTGATCTTATTATTGAGCAATATCTCTAAATCTCAATCAGATAGAAGTGGGTGTAGTAAGTTAAAAAAAAAACAGCACTAATATACATATGCACAGAACCAGTTAACTCTGCTCTCTGCCCTACCCTCTTTCTTTGTGTACATATGCTCAGACTGTGGCCACAAAACATATTTGAACACTTTAAGCCACAATCAAACTAAGTTGCATCTGCATACAAATGATACAATTTTTTTTTTTATAACTAACTTCACTTTTAACCAGTTTGACAAAGGTAATTTGCTGTTGGTGTAGGAAGTCAGTTCCCTTCCAGTTTACACAGGTTTTGACATATCACATTAACTGTAAACATATTCCACTAACATTTGAGAACTAGAAAGTGTCCAGTTACTTACTGTCTCCATTTTATTTGAAAAACAGCAATATTGTGAAATATTATTGCAATTTCTATATTGTTTTCCTATTTTAATATACTGTAAATATCATTAATCAGCCATTACTCCAGTCCTCAGTGTTACATGATCCTTCAGAAATCATTCTAATATGTCAAATATTGAAATATGCTAATTTATTATCAGTGTTGAAACTGTTGTGCTGCTTAAAATTTTATTTGGACAAGTGATACATTTTTCTTTGATTCTTCGATGAGCAAAAAGTAAAAAACATTCAAAATAGAAATCTTTTCAAACGCTATGGAAGTTTTTACTATCACTTTTATCCATTAAACAAATCCTTGATGAATAAAAGTATTCTTTTATTTTTAAAAAGGAAAAAACTTACTGACCCCAAACTTTTGAATAGTAGTGTATATTGTAACACAAAATTTCTATTTTGAATAAACACTGTTCTTTTTAACTTTTTATTTATCAAAGAATCCTACAAAAAAGTATCACATGTCCCAAAAATATTAAGCAACACAACTGTTTCAAACATTGATTAAAAATCATATTAGAATGATTTCTGAAGGATCATGTGACACTGAAGACTGGAGTAATAATGCTGAAAATTCAGTTTTGCTTCACAGAAATAAATTATATTTTAAAGTATATATCAATAGAAAACTGTAATTTTAACTTGCAATAATATTTCACAAAATCACAGTTTTTTTCTGTACTTTTGATCAAATAGATACACCCTCGATGAGCATAAGAAACTTTTTTTTTTATAAAGCATTAAAAATCGCACTGATCCCAAACTTCTGAATGACAATGTATGTAAGTGTGTTGGTTTAAGAATGTGGGGGTCATCATTTTCTCACCCTAATGTAGTTCCAAACTTCCATGATTCTCTTTCTCCTGTAGAACACAAAATAAGATATTTGGAAGAATATTGGTATCTAAATAGTTTTGGTCCCCATTGATTTCCATTGTATTTCAAAAAATATAATGAAAATCAGAGGGAACCTACACTTGGTTACCAATATTCTTCAAAATAGCTTCTTTGTTGTCCTACAGATGAAAGAAATAAATGATACATTTTCAATTTTGCTTGGACTGTCTCTTTAATGCTTTGAATTGTTGACACCATTCAGGGAACCCATCAACTAGTCAGTTTTGAAAATATTTTAATGATCCATACTTGATAAATACAACTTCCTTTGACATTTTGTGTCATTCATATGCTTAAATATTTAATCCAATTCTTCCCAATGAGAGAACGGCAGAGAATGGCTAGTCTTAGTATCTAGCTTTCTGATATATATATTTTTTAATTTTCATGTGTTTATTTATAGCTGTTTACAGAGGCATTTTATGTGTAAAATACAACAAAATTGTTTGCAGCATCTTAACTGGGACGTGTCCAATGTTTGGGTCCACTGCACAGTCAGCCTTCCAGAAGCCTACTTCAAAGTTCACTCACTGTTTTTACCCCTTAATAATGTTTATGTCCCACAAAGTGTGCCAATGTTATACTTTAACAGTTATTGAATGACAATACAAGAGTCAGTAGATGGATGCTTGAATGATTCCATCTATGCTTGTAACATTTAGCACTTATGAAACAACTCCAAATTGAGCTTGTGCTATAGCCCAAGGTATTTTCCCAATGTTCGCTATTTTCTCCTGGGCCAGCCTATTTGGCGTTTTGTTTTTTTCTGTGGACATTGCCTAAATAGACTTTAACTTCGCTCTGCATTCCAGTGAGTGAAAGATTTGATTAGCAGAAAAATAGTTATCTGCAGTTAAATGCTGCAGTTGTCTGGTGCAAACTCTACTGCCCTTTACAGTGAGGTGACCATTTTTCCAGTAGTCTGTCATAGTGAACTATATCTGAAGTAGTGTTTTTTTTATTACCGGAATTGTCTTGATTAATATAAGTACATGAGCGTGCTAGGACAAGTTTGGTGTAAACACACCAGCTCACATTAGCCACTTGACTTGCATTGGCTCAACCTCTGGAGAAAACAAAATTCCAGTTTAATAGATGCATCTGTTTTGGCCTTGTTAAAAGAGGATTTTTGGAAAATATCTCCAGCACTTTTTAAATTTGAAAATGCGCTCTGTGGAAAATCATCTGGTTTGGTGGTAAATGCTTTGGTGGTTTCAGTCTTTAGTATTTTGGAAGGATGTTAAAGAGTGGTACTGCTTTGTTAGTGCGGAATAGCCTTTCCTCCATGGAATTTAAAGTCATACTGTTACTGTTGTGCATACTTGAATAACACATCCTTTCATTTGTCTTATAAATAGAAATGATACGTCAAATTGTGACTTTTTGTGGTCTGCTATTACTTATATAAGCGATCAGACTTACTATTTTTGTCTGCTAAAGCAAAAACAGCTTACACTGATGGACCCAAGCCATATCAGAAATCTGCAAAAGCATAATCTTTATAATTTTCCTAGCTAGTAAGAACATTGTGAGGAAATGTATTTGTGGGTTTATTGACCTTCTGTCATGGAATGACGTGAAGTTAATACTATTTTCTAACTAAAAGTGGTGATGTTTTGCAAGACATGGTTACAGGCGGTGCGCCAGAGTGTCTGTCACACCATCATTGCTGATGTTTATACAGTAGTTCTGAACCCTCCTCCTCGAGAATGACATTTACACTCAGATTTTCCTTATGGTAATCTAACTCTGAAAGCTTATGAAATCTTGTTTCCTCCAGCACTAAAATCAGAGCTACTAAACTAGCAATGATAAAGGTTTTAGACATATTTCCCAAAACTGCTATTCAGGGTAATGTATGGAAATGAATAATTAACATGGATTAGTTAAATGTTAAAGTTAAAGGTGCACTATTAGTGCCATATAAGAACAGAATTGAGTTCCTCAAAGAACCTTACAGTGAACATTTCTATTTTTATAACCTTTTTCCACTGAAAAGAACCTTTTGTGCAATGGAACGCTTCCATAAATGTTCTTCATAGAACTGTGGATGCCAATATAGAACAAAACAAAAAATAAAACAAAAAGGTTCAAGGGATAGTTCACCTGAAAATGAAAATTGGATGTTTATCTGCTTATCCCCAGGGCATCCAAGATGTAGGTGACTGTTTCTTCAGTAGAACTCAAATGAAGCTTTTTAACTCAAACCATTGTGGTCAATGGTTACCAAATCTTTAAGACTAAAAAAAAAAATACACAGACAAAACCAAATTAAACCCTGCGGCTCGTGACGATACATTAAGGTCTTAAGACACATAACGATTGGTCTGTGCAAGAAACTGAACAGTATTTATATCATTATTTGCCGTTGCGATGGATCAAAGTAAGTAATGATATAAATACTGTTCAGTTTTTTGCACAGACCGATCGTTTTGTGTCTTAAGACCTCAATGTGTTGTCACAAGCCACAGGGTTTCATTTGGTTTTGTCTGTGTCTGGTTTTTTTTTTACTCTTAAAGATTTGGTAACCATTGACCGCCATTATATGATTGACCGACTGCAACGGTTTGAGTTAAAAATCTTTGTTTGTGTTCTACTGAAGAAACAAAGTCATTTTTGGGTGAACTATCTCTTTAATTGTTAAAAGATTAGTTCACTTCCAGAAACAATGGCAAAATAAATCTTACAATTTACTCACCCTCATGTCATTCAAGATGTTTATGTTTCTTTCTTCAGTCAAAAAGAAATTAAGGTTTTTAAAGAATACATTCTGGGATTTTTCTCCATATAGTGGATTTCAGTGGGAGCCAGTGGGTTGAAGGTCCAAATTGCAGTTTCAGTGGAGCTTCAAAGGGCTCTATGCGATCCCAGCCGAGGAATAATGGCCTTATCTAGTGACACAATTGGTCATTTAATAGAAAAAAAAATTAAGCACAAGTGTTCATTTTGCACAAGCTCTGCTTACCTATGACTTCACGCATAACGTAATCATGTTGGAAAGGTCACACATAGTTAGTTTCTCATCTGTGTACATTGGTTTTAAAAGGTTTCTTTTCAACTGAAGAAAGAAAGAAAGAAAGAAATGAATATCTTGGATGACATGGGGGTGAGTAAATTGTCAGGAAATTTTTATTCTGGAAGCAAACTTAAATGGCATTCTTCTCCAACCCTTTTTTCTCCCCCTCCTGTAATATGGCATGGTGGATATGGCCTCTCTACTTTATAGTTTGTGGCTGCAGAGAATAGGGCATTTCTACAGTCGCACTGGTAACTTAACACGTTCGTCGTCAGCATGACCTTTAAGGTGTTAGATTACGTTGAGTACTTGACCTCATTGTTTTTTTGCATCTGTCTTCCAGGTTCCAGAGATCATCAGCACCCTCAGGCAGGCTGGCAAAAGTTCTGCCCGACAAGAAGACACTCCCTCATCCCTGCCTAGCAATGGTCAGCCAGATGCCTCTTGCTCCACAGCAACAACAGCTGATGCAGCAACAGCCTTTGCGAAGAAGTTTGAGGTGTTGTTTTGTGGCCGAGTGGTGGTGGCCCATAAGAAAGCACCACCTGCACTGATAGATGAGTGTATTGAGAAGTTTGGACGTGTCAGCGTCACAGGATCACTTGCAGCGGGCATCAGGCGGGCTTTCTCGCTCAATCAGGTTCCACTCAACATGTTTTTATATTCTTAAAGGAAAAGTTCACTTCCAGAATAACAACTTCCTGATAAATTACTCATCCAAGATATTCATTTTTGAGGAAAACATTATATAGAGGACTTCAATGGGAGCCAACGGATTGAAGGTCCAAATTGCACTTTTAGTGCAGGGGCTCTAAACGGTACCAGCTGAGGAATAAAGGACTTATCTAGAGAAACCATAAACAACAATAAAAATGTATGTACTTTTTAACCACAAATTTTGCACTAGCTCGACCTCACGCATTACGTAATCGATTATGTAATGTGCGAAGATGTGCATCGCAGAGGTAGTGCAAGACAAGGGTTTGTGGTTAAGTATATAAAAACTTTTTTTTCTTTTTTTTTTTTAGAAAATGAAAATATTTTAGAGCCTGATTTAAACCTGACTATTTTTTAATACGTGAGCCGTTATAACAGAAGTTCTCAACTACAATTCTAAGTTGTTTGAACTACAGAAATTAGTTTAGATTTATCTTAATGAAAAAAGCAACAAGGCCGAAGCATGTAAACTGCATTGTTTGTTTATTCAGAATGGATCACAAATAGATCCGAATGAAAAAAAAAATAGCCTAAAAAAACCTGAACAATGATAAACACAGAAAATGAACAAGTAATTAACTTTGGATGGCATATTTAATAATAAATATGATAAGTTTTAGAATATTTTTAAACAAAATAAAAATTTTAAAGCCTATTATAAAACGTAGTGCAAAACAGCTTCATCCTAAAAACTAGATTTTTAGCAATGATCTAAAACATGCACAACGGACAAGAAAGAACTTGACCTAGTCTATAGGCATATAGCAAAATCAATGTAAATCGAATAATTTGAAAACACAACAAATAGGCCTATTTTGATATTTTCAAATGTAGGCATTAGTGCAAAAACGCGGAGTCACATCGAGGGACAATGGGGATGGGTTAATAATGCAGGGTAGCCTACAATGATTACACTCCAATAATAAAAAAATTAACATACAAAATTAACAGAGTAACATCTGATTTAGACTAAATAAAAAAGTCTTATTAAACTGAGGTGATTCAAACACTCCAGGTTGACGGCACGTCAGTTCTGATGGCAGCCTCCTGCCTGTGTATGAGCCTGTAGATGAAGTGTGGGGAATTGATTAGGCCAAGGTTATATGCTGCCTGCTATAGGCCTACATATAATGTAACCATTTTATAATAGCATATTAATCACAAAGTTATAGCCTACTTACATGGCTCTACATGTTGTCATGCAGGAACAAGATTGCGTCCACAGTAGCTGGTTTCAGAGCGGTCCTCCTCTGCTCTATTGTCCGGCCAGCTGCACTAAACACCCACTCACTGCTGCTGCTGCTGCTTGCTGGGATGCAGAGGACGGATCTTGCCAGTCTGGCTAGTTTTGGGTAGATCAATTCGTTGACTTTCCACCATTTCAGTAGGTCCCTGTCGCCATCCATGGTATTCCTCTGTGAATTGTACACGGCCATTTCATCCTCCTCTGGTTCGTTATCCTCGTCTTGGTTCTCCCACTCTGCAAAGTCGGAGTCTGTCCTGGGCCTGGCTGCTGGTGGTGTGAAGCCAGTACTGCCAGCCGCAGCAGCATCTTCATCCATAGGCAAGAGTAGGGTGCGAACGTGGGTATGTACTTCAGATATCTCTTCAGGAGACATCATCCTCAATTTGTTGAATTTTGGCCAGAGGAAAAAAGAGCAACTTTGTGCAGCATGTTCACCTTGATTTTTTGCAGTATGAACTCGACATGTCTCTGGCGCACAAAGGCTTGCTGCGGAGAGTCGGTGGGAGAGGGTTCGCAATGTTTCTTCAGTTTCTCAATCCAAAGGCAGACCAGTTTTATGGTTGTATATTTATCGCCCTCCAACTCTCTCTGGGCATTATAGAATGGCTCCAAAAAGGTGACCAGAAAGCTCAAGTCGGGTGCAATATTTTGGATGCGCTCAAGCTCACCGCAGGTCTCCAGCTTCTCCCATAGTTCTGGGAATATGTCCTGCACTGACTTGAGTGTGAGGTAAACTGTGCTAAATCGTGTTTCCCCCATCTATAGCACTGTCTTCGATAATTGCGCAGCCAGGCCAGAATGTTTCAGATGCCTCACGAGTCCTTTAGCAGCAGATAAAGTCTCTCCTATATCTGGCGCGTTGTCGGGCAGTGCGTCGGCATGCAGACTGTGGTGAAGGACAGTATTAATTAGGTGATCAAGACAAGAAAGCCTCCTATATGGTTCCAGGGCTTTGATTATGTTGCTGCCTTCATCTGTTACCCACACTATTCGGCTGAGGGAGATAGGGTCAAGGCCAAATTTGTTGACCAGGAGGCGCACTATCTCGCGTCTGATATTTTTTCCTGTCTTAGCATCCTCCACGGGAAACATTGCTGTGGTGAGAGTTTTACCAACCAATGTATAATCGTCAGTGATATAATGGCACGTTATTGCGATGTAACTGATCTTTTAGTAGTCGTCCGTCCACATGTCGGTGCTCCTCCCTACATCTCCATTCTTCAGAGCATCTTTGAGCGTCTGTGCTAGAACTTCCCTCCTCTCATCGGCCTTTTCTAGGCAAGCTTTGGGAAACATTGCTATGGTGAGGCAGGATTGACTGGGCCGATACACGGCCATATGTACCAAGTTCTTGAGCTAGCGCCTGGAAGCCGTGGCCACTTAAAACGTAAAATGGTCTTATGTCCTTGCAGCACAATTCAATGCATTTCTCAGTGAGGGCTTACCTCGCTCTCAGGGGTATGCTTGGAGAAGTAACAAAAGAGGACATTGAAGGCTGACTATCATCCTTTCTGCCATGGGAAGCCTGCTTCATATGTCTGTTCATCGTGGAAGTCCCCGTTTTTTTGCTATCACAAGCTAGCAGCGTGCCGCACTTAATGCACTTCACAAAGCCGACACATATGTTGTCACTGCCCACGACTTGTTGAAAATGTTTCCATACCTCCGACTTTCCTCCAAACTTGCTCAAAGTTATTTGCACTTAAGCTATACACATACACAATACAGAACAGCTGGCCCGGTGTTATGTGTGCCAGTGGAGGACACGCTGTTGCGGGAGCTAGAGCGTTGCTGCGCATGACACGCGTTGCGAATTGCGCAACTTTGTAGACCTACACGTGTTGCTCAGGCCGACTTTGCTAAAATATTCGTATAATATTTATAATTATGGCATAGCTCTCCACCCAATTAGGCTAATTAAGTAATGATAAAAAAAAAAAAAAAAAAACACACACACACAAATGCTTGATCATGGCCCTGCCCAGCCCGGCCCGGCCCGAAGATAGTGGCAGGAAATATCGGGGCAGAGAATCTAAACTCTAGTGTAGAGCCCTTTGAAGCTGCATTAAAACTGCAGTTTGGACCTTCAATCCGTTGGCCACCATTGTAGTCCACTATATGGAGAAAAATCGCGTTTTCCTCAAAAACTTTAATTTATTTGCGACAAAGACAGAAAGACGTGAACATCCGTCCTTCGGATGAGACGTTAAACCGAGGTCCTGACTCTCTGTGGTCACAAAAAATCCCATGGCACTTCTCGTAAAGAGTAGGGGTGTAACCCCGGTGTCCTGGCCAAATTCCCTCCACTGGCCCTAGTCAATCATGGCCTCCTAATAATCCCCTTCCATTAAATTGGCTATATCACTCTCTCCTCTCCACCTGTAGCTGGTGTGTGGTGAGCGCACTGGCGCCGTTGTACTGTGGCTGCCGACGCATCATCCAAGTGGATGCTGCACACTGGTGGTGGTTGAGGAGAGATCCCCCATATGATTGTAAAGCGCTTTGGGTGTACGGAAATACACATGAAAGCGCTATACAAATGCATCATTCATTCATTCATTCAACATCTTGGATCACATGGAGGAGATTAAATTTTCAGAACATTTTTATTTTGGAAGTGAATTTCAATATTTACTAGATTTAACTTTCTGGATCTTTTCTTACCCTTCATTGATTTTGCCAATACTTTGTTTTGTGAAGTTGCTTGAATTTGCATTAGGTTACTAATTTTCTTTTTTTATGTTAACATTAGGTCTTTCAATCTATCAAAATATTATTCAGTTGATTTAAATTAATCTTGTAATGTTTGCAAACTGCAGAAGTCAGTAATAATTATATTATATTATATTATATTATATTATATTATATTCTTATATTATACTATATTTTATTATACTATATTATTATTTAATAAAAAATAATATAAATGGGTCAAAGACAAAAAAGGGGTAAGCATAAAAACAATAAGTGTAATACTGCTTTAAATTGTTGTTGTTCTGTTTAATTTAATTGCATTTTTGTTTTTCTGAGCAAAAAATAAATATACATTTTTCCCCAATTTACAGATGACACCCACTAAAATGTCATTGTGTAACAATCTTGTCAGGCATATTTACAACAAAAATCAATTTATGACATTAAAAGACAAATTACTTTCACCCCAAATACTAATTAGTTGTAATTCTACATTTTTACAATTTGCCACTATCCTAGGTTTTGCCCATTTGTCAGTAAGATTTTTTTTTTGCTAATTTAAATATGCTCCCTTATTCTTTTATATATTTTAATATGTACAAGTCAGAATAAGCATGTTGTTTGAATTTTTACACAAATATTGTGTTACGCTGAATGACAATGTAACATTATTTCAACCAAATTTTGACATTTTATTCTCCAGAAACTTATTAGAAACCTTAAAAGTAGACACTTTACTTACATTTAATGTGCTTTCTATGGACATAAAATCACTTTTGTAAATTTATTTAGACGTGGACATCTTAATGTTTTTGACCTATGTATATATAATACATTTTATTCTTTAAGTAACATATATGTCTGCTTTTAATGTGTATATTATATCTAATTTCATAGCACCATTTTTGTGGCCATTCTTGCTCAACCCTGTTTATCTTTTTTTAAAGCTTTTTCTTTTAATTGAATTTTGTCCTTAATAGATCTTTTTTTTTTTTTTTTTCAGATGTCGAATGGAACAAACGAGGGTGCAGATGGAGGAGGAAAGCGACCTCTGTTTTTTAAAAGAGATCAGAGTTTTCCGTTTCTGCAAGCATTGGATGAGAATGGCCTCTCACCGGAGCTGCAGCGACGGGCAGCAGACGGAGCCACCGGGGTCCAACCCACTAGCTTACAGGAGAACAGAACCATGCTGTTCAC
Source organism: Garra rufa (assembly GCF_049309525.1). Classification (NCBI taxonomy): domain Eukaryota; kingdom Metazoa; phylum Chordata; class Actinopteri; order Cypriniformes; family Cyprinidae; genus Garra; species Garra rufa. The sequence goes on along the minus strand of NC_133366.1, from coordinate 37,960,021 downwards.
GGTGAGTGACGCACACACTCCATCTCACACATGCGCCAATATAAGCAACTACAGCTCAGTCACCTTTGTTCAGCCCTAGGTTCTTTTGTTTGTTCTTATGTAGATCACATCTAAATCTGCTGCACATTCAACTTTTTCAATATAAAATCTGCTTTTCCTAAATCTCTATATTGGCACATAATTCACTAAATGGATTTTAGTTAAAACTCCATAGCTCCATAGAGTACACTCTTTGTTTATGAAAAACTGGTGATTCTGGATTATATGATGATTCCAAAAATCCTATTGAAATGTTACATGAACATATACAACATATAAACATAACATTATCTCTGAAGCTCTGCAGAAACCTGTTTGGACGTCTTCTAAAGGTTTTCAGAGAAGCTCTCTTTGTTTTAATATTTCTCTGATAAGGCACACAACTAAACAGTGCATGTTCAGTTGTGTTATCAGTGTGACTTGGGTAGCTGTGATGCTCTAAAGTCTGATAGGTTACCATGTGTTATGCCTGATTGTGTACATGTATGTGTTTGGACATTTGTGCAGGTATTTATCTATCTGCATGTGGCTCTTTTATGATTAGAGCGCTGTGAAACATCACTTAAATGTTTTTTTATAACCTTCCTTCCTCATTTCTCCCTTTTTTCTCTCTCTCTTTCTCTCTCTGTTTCTCTCACTGTTTCTGTATCCCCGAAGTGGATGTGAGATGGTATGTTAAAGTTGTAGCCTGAAGGACATAGAGATTCTTGTTAAACAAGTCTGTGCTTAAACTATCACTTCTTTTTTTCAAACAGTCAACATGAAATCAAATTTTTTTTACTGCAACAATACATAATTTAACAATACAATGTTCATGTTTCTAGCTAGCTAGTTAGTAATTAGAGTATTTTCTTTCACATGAACATGCCAGGAGTTGCACACCTTCATGTTGTTAAAGGAACACTCCACTTTTTTTGGAAATAGGCTCATTCTCCAACTCCCCCCGAGTTAATAAAATGATTTTTACCGTTTTGAAATCCATTCAGCCGTTCTCCTGTTCTGGCGATATCACTTTTAGCATAGCTTAGCATAGATCATTGAATCCTATTAGACCAATAGCATTGAGTTCAAAAATGACCAACGAGTTTCGATATTTATCCCATTTAAAACTTGACTCTTCTGCAGTTATATCGTGTACTAAGACCGGCGGAAAATGAAAAAAAGCTTTTTTCTAGGCCGATAAGATTAGGAACTACACTCCCATTCTGGCGTAATAGTCAAGGAAGTTTGATGCCGTAACATGGCCGAAGCAGGAGCAGTAATATCACGCAGCACAACGTGACCAACTGCATGCACAGGAAGCATTCCTCGTTGGAAGTTACCTAGCTGGGAACTAATTTCAGGCACTGCGTGATATCTTATCGGCCTAAAAAAATGCATCTTTACATTTTCCACCGGTCTTAGTACACGATATAACTGCAGAAGAGTCAAGTTTTAAATAGGACAAATACCGAAATTCATTGGTTATTTTTGAACGCGATGCTATTGGTCTAATAGGATTCAATGATCTATGCTAAGCTATGCTAAAAGTGATATCGCCAGAACAGGAGAACGGCTGAATAGATTTCAAAACGGTAAAACTCAACTTATTAACTCGGGGGGAGTTGGAGAATGAGCCTATTTCCAAAAAAAGTGGAGTGTTCCTATAAAGAGCAGTTCATATGGTATTTTAAAGTGTCCTAATATTGTGTTGGGTCCCCTACAACAGGTTTAAATGCAGCTAAGGTCAGAAAACATAGTAATATTTTCAGAATATAAATTTTATGTTGGAATCATTTTGCAATGATTTTGAAACGATTAGTTCGGAACAGTTCTGAGCTTAAGGTCGGTAAACACCTCCCTTCCATAAGCCTACTCTGCTCTGATTGGTCAGCTGGGCAAGTCTGTTGTGATTGGTCTTTCTGCATACAAGGCAATCAAATCATGCCCACAGCTAAGTTTAAGCTGCTAAACTGTAAATACTTCAGAAAACAATAACAGTGGATATGTTAGCCGAGTGCTAATGTGACTAAATGATAAAACAGTACAGTTTGTAAACCAAAATATGTCATTCTTTATTATTAAACGAAGTAATTAGAGCAATGACAGTCTACATTAATCGACACATTCTTAGGAAATAGTGGGTTGCGAATTATAAGAACTATCTAGGTAAGACAGTAATATCGTGGTTTACCTGGAAACCTAAAGCTGCACTAGGTATACACATATTAGCACAAAAACCTTGATATTTTGATCACTCAATTGAAAATGTACACATAATGTATTAATCATACTTACAAGGGATGCACCAAAATGAAAATTCTTGGCCGAAGCCGAATAAAATTACACACTGGGCCGAAGGCCGATTACCGAACACAGTTTTTCGTGTTTTTCCCGCCATGTATTTTGCCAAAAATTTTTTCACCATTGCATACATTAAATAGCCAATTTTTGCTTTTTACAGTTTTGTGTTACTTTTTAAATAAATAAATAAAAATTACAAAACAATTTAAAAATATTTATTTAACACTCTAGTAGACATTATGCTACTAGAGCTATACTGCATTAGTGCGTGCCTCTATTCGATCACATCACGTCATTGTTCGGTATAATTTATTTGGCCTTTTTGCTTATTCGGCCGAACACCGAAAGAGCTTTTTTTTTTTTTGTGCTATTTTCAGCCGTATAATTACGGTTTCCAAATATTCGGTGCATCCTTAATACTTACAGGCTGTGCTTCGGAGACGCTTGTTGGTCCAAATAAAGAAGGTACAGACTTAACTTTCATAGACAAGCCTTTAGCGAATCCCACGTTCTCAGCAAGATTAAAGAAGCAATCCTTAGTAAAATGATAAGCATACATCAAAAGGTTTGAATTGTATTGTTGTGGTATCGTGGAAAAAATTATAATTTTAACCACTGAATGCTTCACATTATCATCTTTCGGCAGTGAAAACAAAACAAACTTACTTTCAGTGTCTTTATTTATCATGCACTTTTTTGATTAACAACTTTGCAGACTGTTTACATTGAAGGATAGCTATGTTACAAACTGCAAAGAATATCTTTTTCAGAAACCCGTATGTCCTGCTCTCTAAAGTCTGACCCAAAAGCAAAAGTTAAAATGCGGATTGTGCTGTGTCATTTATTGTTCAAAATGCACACAGCAAGCAACACATATTGTTGGCCAAATCTGATCAGCACTTCCTGTTTCTCTGGCGGACAGGAAACTGTCAGCTCCTCTGCAGGAAATTACCTAGCAATAATGATGAGTCGTCACAGTTAACAATTTTAAAATAAATACTAAATTGCCTGCACCAGCAGCCTCAGTTTTATGAAACTGCATTGCAGCCACTCTGTTATTTTATTTATTTGGTCCTTTCTTGATAAGGAAGTTAAGACCACATGTGTGGTGATGTGTTTGCTATTGTGTAATATATTTTTAGAGACTGTGAGCAATCATCCACAGGGGAAGAAATGGTCACAATGTGTGCATGTTTGGTAATGTTCTCTAAAAATTGTGAACAGACTGTGATCTTATGCAAAGTGACAGAATAGCTTGTGTCCATATTTCAGACCAGTGTTTCCTTCACTCTTTTGTGGCTGTGCTGCAAAAGAAATTATATTTTAGCTGAGTTGTGAGTTTGAAGTCTGAATTGAATATGTTATTTTGTTAGTTTTTTTTTAATGATTGTGCGTAAGTTCAGAAAGAAGTACTCATTGAGATCTGTTAGAGATGTTTTTAAATGAACATCTTACACCACAAGTCAAAAGTTTTTGAACGGTAAGGTTTTTAATGTTTTTTTAAAGAAGTCTCTTCTGCTCACCAAGCCTGCATTTATTTGATCCAAAGTACAGCGAAATGGTACAATTTTGAAATATTTTTTATTTTAAATGTTTTCTATTTGAATATTTTTTTTAATATAATTTATTACAAAAGTAATGATGAAGGCATTTGTAATGTTACAAAAGATTTCTATTTTAGATAAACGTTGTTCTGAAAAAAAAAAAAAAAAACCTGCTCGGCTGTTTTCAACATAGTAATAATAAATGTGTTTTGGCCAGTAAATGAAAATATTATAATCATTTCTGAAGGATCATGTGACTGGAGTAATGATGCTAATAATTCAGCTTTGAAATCACAAGTAAATATTACATTTTAAAATGTATTCAAATAGAAAAGTTATTTTAAACAGTAAAAATATTTCAAAATTGTACTGTTTTTACTATACTTTGAGTCAAATAAATGCAGGCTTGGTGAGCAGAAGAGAAAACATTAAAAATCGTGGTAGTGTATATTGAAAAAAGCAGAGGGCCTAAGACAGATCCTTGCAGAACTCCATACTTTACTGGCATTAATTGAGATGATTCCTCATTTAAATAAACAAACAAAGTGATTCATAAACACAACATCATCTCTGAAGCTCTGCAGAAACACGTTGGGATGTCTTCTAAAGGATTATGAAAAGTATTATTTTGTTTAGTATATACTTAAGATTATTACATCTCTCTTGGAAATGCTTGGTTCTGGTTGATCAGTTGCAACAGTTTCTCATTTCATTTCATTCAAATGCAGCTGGTGCCATCTTATTTACTGTAAAATGAAACTGGAGGACTTTAGTATTAATAGTAGGTCTATGGTAATATTGTTGTAAAGTCTTTGTCTTGTTGCTAGAACAATTGTTTTGTACATTGTAATGGATTATAAGATAAGCGCATAAGATTTAAAAAAAGTTTCTTACTCAAATCATTATTTATGTGGCGAAAAGCTGTTTAATAAGTGATACGACCGTACAGTGTCCCTTAAATGTTCATCTTGTTTGAACTTGTTTGCTCGTCTAGGCTCAAAGCTGCTCGCTAGCGACTGTTTTTCTTCACAGAAGCTTTGCTTTTAATCAGCAAATAAAAAAACTCAAATTGATATTTTGTGTCTAATCATTTTAACTATGTTGCAAGTAGACTTGTAATAAGCAACTCCCGGTCCTGATCACCCTGTCAGAGTCTTGAAATGCATTATCAAGCAACAAGACATCATAGAGCTTATAAATGAATATCTGGTTGAATAAATGCTTGGTGTATCTAAAACTATGAAGTTATGATCTCATCTGTAGTAGAGGAAAACTGAAGGCGGCTCAAATATAACGGTTACAAAGAGATCTGGTCTCATGGAGCAAATATGTGTATGGTCATCTAATGGAAACTAAAACACACACACACACACACACACACACACACACACACACACACACACACACACACACACACACACACACACACACACACATACTGATTTGAATTTCAAAAACATGATATTTACACTGTAAAACAGCCTCAGCTTTGACCTCACTTGGTCAGCATTCCAGGAAAACCTTCATTAATGACTTTAATGCGTATGTTTACTCTGTGCGAGGAGAGTTTCACTTTCCATCCTTTTTTACCTAATACACAGATATTATTTATGAATGCATGTCTGTCTGTTGCAGATTGGCCGCTCTCAGATCTTTCTCGTGAGTCCTGACACTAAGAAAGTGGCCATAGAGAAGAGCTTCAGAGAGATTTCCTTCTGTTCTCAGGTTTGTTCTGTCATGTTGATGCCGAGTTGTTTTTGCAGCTAATTAAACATCTTACGTCAACATAATGACTTTTTCTCAAATAGAAATCTGATCAACAATCAGGCATGATTGAGCAAGAACACATTCATAACGTAATTAAAATAGCTGAATGAAAGCTAATAAGAAATCAGCGCTTCGTCTTTGTGCTTGTCCAGACCTGTCTTGTATTTTTATTCACATGCTGCATTGTAGTATTTAAACATATTTGCCAAATCAGGTATTGCAGCCTGTTAGTAGGTGGTTCACAGTATTAAACGTCAAATTTCTTTTGAATGCTTTTGAATGAAGACGTGATTGCTTTTATTCAGCAAGGATGCATTAAATTGACCAGAAGTGACAGTAAAGACATTTATAATGTTACAAAAGTTTGGGATCAGTAAGATTCTTTTTGTTTTTTAAGTCTCTTTTGACCATCAAAGTTCCCTTTTTTGCTCAAAAATACAGAGAAAGTAATATTATGAAATATTATTGTGATTTTAAAATAACAATTTCTATTTTAATATACTTTAAAATATAATTTATTTCTGTGATGCAAAGCTGAATTTTCATCAGCCACTTCTCCAGTCTTCAGTGTCACATGATCAGTGTTGTTTTTGACAACCATCTTAGATTTAGTCTTAGTCTTAGTCTTTTGGACTAAAATGCTTATTAGTTTTAGTCAAATTTTAGTCACTTCTATATGTGATAGTTTTAGTCCAATTTTAGTCGACGAAAAGTCAAAAAGGTTTTAGTCTAGTTTTAGTCGATGAAAAGTCAAAAAGATTTTAGTGTAGTTTTAGTCAAAAAAGGGGAAAAAGTAGTCTTTTATAACAAATTAATGTAGGTCAGTAAGTATTTTGCTGTTGGGTAGTGTCACTTGTAAGTTCTGAAAATAGCAGATCTATAGTTCAACACAATGTGAGCTTCCGGATCGACTATTTTCACCGATAATTACAATGATGAAGGAATGTTTTAAAACATAAAAGACAAACAAGGATGGAATGCTAAAACGGCTTGCCATACTAGTATGGCAAAGAGTATTTAATGCTAAAATGGCTTGCCATAGCGGCAGATACGTTTTAGGTTTTGATTGGCATGCACAATAAGCAGAAATGTCATGCATTTTAAACGTCTGACGGACCACCCACTAACATTTTCGTCTATTCTCGTCTCGTCAACGAAAACTCACACACGTCTCGTCATGTTTTAGTCATCAACGAGCCATTTTTATCTCGTCATCGTCTCGTTATCGTCATGAAAAAAAGTGGCGAAAACAACACTGCACATAATCCTTTAGAAACATTCTAATATGCTGATTTATTATTAATGTTGCAAACAGTTGTGCTGCCTAATATTTTTTTGGACCTGTGATACTTTTTCCAGGATTCTTTGATGAATATAAGGATAAAAAGAACATTTATTTAAAATCAAAATCATTTCTAACAAGTCTTTACTATCATTTTTGATCAAATGAACACATTCTTGTCGAATAGAACAGAAAGAAAGAAATGACTGACCCCAAACTTTGAACGACAGTGTATATTGTTCGAAAATATTTCTATTTTAAATAAATTCAGTTCTTTTTAGCATTTTATTTACCTGAAAAAGTGTCACAGGTTTTAAAAAAAATATTAAGCAGCACAACTGTTTCCAACATGGATAATGAATCGGTATATTAGAATGATTTCTGAAGGATCTTTTGACACTGAAGACTGAAGTAATAATGCTGAAAATTCAGCTTTGCATCACAAAAATAAATTCTATTTTTAAGTATATTAAAATAGAAAACCACATTTCAAATTGCCATACTATTTAGCCTTTTTTCTGTATTTTTTATTCAATAAATGCAGCCTTGATGAGCAGAAAAGCCTTCTTTAAAAAACATTTAAATCTTTCTTACTGATCCCAAACTTTTTAACGGTAGAGTCTTTCAAGTAAGTGCTGTTCTTTTGAACTTTTTATGAAACTTAGAATCCTGAAAAAAATGTATCGCGGTTTCCACAACTGTTTCCAACATTGATAATAATACGAAATCTGCATATTGGAATGATTTCTGAAGGATCATGTGACACTGAAGACTGAAGTAATAGCTGCTGAAAATTCAACTTTGCCTTAACAAGAATAAATAACATTTTAAAATATATTTAAATTGTAATATATTATACAATTACTTTTTGTTGTATTTTAATCAAATAAATCCAACCTGAGTGAGGTAAATAATTTCAAAAACATTCAAAAGTCTTACTAACCCTAACTTTCGAAAAGTATTTTAGTTGTGTCTAGTTGGCCTCTTTGCCCTTTTTTCCCTTATGACGTTTTATTTTTCTTTCTTCAGGGTATTCGTCATGTGGACCACTTTGGCTTCATATGCAGGGAGTCGGTGGAATGTGGAGGCTGTCAGTTTGTTTGCTATGTTTTCCAGTGTGCTAACGAAGCTCTGGTGAGAACCATGGATACATAGATGAATGCATTGTTTCAGTGTGAAAAACATATTCAGAATAGTTGCTTTAGAGAGGACAGAAATGTATGTTCTTGTTCAGTCAATTGATACTAATACAGTTCAAAGACTATCATTATGAAATGTTATTTCATGTAATTTTATAGCTGTAATAGTATACTTCTACAGGATGCAGTTATTGTTCTCTAAACACTTTCTGAACTGTCAAGTCAGATGCCATCAGCTGCTTTGTGTGATTGTCACTCTTTTATGTTTAGGTGGATGAGATCATGTTGACTTTAAAGCAGGCGTTCTCTGTGGCCGCCCTCCAGCAGAACAGTCGGACCCAGAGTCAGCAGTGTGACAGTTGTCCCCTGCAGCAGCTGCACAAACTGTGTGACAGAATAGAGGGTGAGACATCCACTGTTTGTCATATCACTCATGTCTATCATGTTTTATCCATGCGTCAGCTCAGTACTCTTTCTTTTTGTATCCCTTTTTTTTTTCCGCACATGTCAGAGGTTCTAACACAAATTGCCGTAGTGCACACACAGCCTGCTCCGGTCCAGAGACACGATAGCATGGAGCAGATCATACAGACACATTCATCATCGGACACATTTGAATTCTAACATAATGCTATTTTATATATAGATAATGCGGTATGAATGAGATTGTGGCTATCATAAGCTGTCAAATTTGGCTTTACTGAGCTAAACGGCTCTGGCCGAAGCTGTAATATAAACAAAACACTATTGGCTATTTTAAAAAGGGGGTGGGGCTTCTTGATATGTCCCGCCCTGTCTGCCTGTTTCAGTTGAAATTACGTCAACTCATTACGTTTCAAACCACTTCACTGGCCCTTTAAGAAATAGTTAATCCAAAAAGTACAATTCTATCATCATTTTTGCCGATTTGATCAAGAAGCCTTTATTATCAATGTTAAAGGAGAAGTTCACTTCCAGAATAAAAAGTTACAGATAATGTACTCACCCCCTTGTCATCCAGGATGTCTTTCTTTCGTCAGTCGTAAAGAAATTATGTTTTTTGAGGAAAACATTTCAGGATTTTTCTCTATATAGTGGACTTCTATGGTGCCCCAAGTTTGAACTTCCAAAATGCAGTTTAAATGCGGTTTTAAACTTTCTGAACTTTCTTTACATCGCTGCAAAGGTACTGACCCAGTGTTTACAAAGTGAACTTGCAAAGATCAAACGCCCTTAACAAAAAAGGTAAAACAGCGATGCAGGATGATTTTGAAGGAAAAATGAGATGGGAGTTTTTCGACAAACCCTAACTGTCTTCAACCGAAAAAAACAAGAGTTCAGGAAAAGCAAGATAAGACAAGCGTTTTAAGGTTAAAAAGTATATAAATTGTGATTAAAAAAAATACAAATAAAAAAACAATGAGAAGAGACCCTTCTTCCTCGGCTGGGATCGTTTACAACCGCATTTGGGATCGTTTGAAGCCGCATTTAAACTGCATTTTGGAAATTCAAACACGGGGCACCATAGAAGCCCACTATATGGAGAAAAATCTTAAAATGTTCTCCTCAAAAAGCATAATTTCTTTACAACTGAAGAAAAAAAGCCATGAACATCTTGGATGACTTGGGGGGTGAGTACATTATTTGTAAGATTTTTGTTCTGGAAGTGGAACCCCTTACACATTTTTTCAGGATTCTTTGTTGAATAGAAAGAACTGCATTTATTTTAAATATATTTACAGTGTCTTTGTTACAATGTAAAGGTCTTTACTGCCACTTTTATTATCAATTTAATGCATCCTTGCTGAATAAAAATATTTATTTAATAAAAATAAAAATATACTGACCCCAACTGTAGTGTAGCTAGTAGTTATTCAGCTTCTGAACTAAAAACATTATCATAAAAATAGTCATATGGTCTATTTTAAACTATTTTTATAATGATTTTTTACTCTTTTTGGCACTTATCGCCACATTGATCACTATGCCTTTATTTTATGAAAAGGACAGTGGGAAAATTTTCCTAACATTATCTTTTTGTGTTCCATGGAACAAATGGAAATCATACCGATTTTAAAGTATGACGGTTGTAATTTTTATATGAACAATCCCCTTAATACTACACTGCAAAAAAGCGTTATCTTACTTAGTGTTTTTGTCTTGTTTCTAATTAAAATATCTAAAAATTCTTAAATTAAGATGCATTTACTAGATAAGCAGAATGACATAAGATATTTAGTCTTTAGAAAAACTAAATAAAGTTAAAAATAAGTAAAATTATCTGCCAGTGGGGCAAGTCAAATACTCTTGAATATTTTACTTGCCTTACTGGCAGATAATTTTACTTGTTTTCAGAGTGAAAAAACTAAATTAAGTCCATTTTGCTCAAAACAAGATTAATTATCTTATGTAATTTTGCTTGTCTAGTAAATGCGTCTTAATTTAAGAATTTTTTTGATAACTAGGTAAGATAAATATTTTTTTGCAGTATACTTGTAGAACTAAAAAATTGCTTATTCAGAACATAAATTAGAATAATAGATGTATTAATGTATTCATTCTATGGGCTGCAGCAGTGCATACTTGTTTGTTTCTTTGTGCAAGGCATGACTCTGTGTTTATGTGCAGGTCTTCATCCATCCAAAGCTAAGCTGGAACTGCAGAAGCATTTGGCAGGTCTGGATAATCAGGAGCAGGCAGCTGTGTTTGAGAGCACCATGGTGAGTTCAGTTATTCCAAACTTAAAACCGCTATAACACACTACACAAATACACTTAGCTTCCCTCTTCTAAGGATTAGCAGTGTGTGTCAAATCCTTTAAGAGCGGCATTTAAGGAATGTGTGTTGTTTTGTTCAGAGGGTGTGACTGGTATAAATTAAACCAGTTAGTCCACTTGTCTAGCATCCTGAAACCACACTCAAACCTAAACGTCTACACATCCTGATGAGCAGACTGATATCATCTGAGCATTATCGACATTATTGACATTTAGGCAGACATTTAGATTTAAGGTTGAAGGCGCAACTTACAAAAAGTTGTCTTTACAGTATTAATTTAAATTTAACTTTTGATTAAAATATATTGATTTTAATATAACCCTTTTTTCACATAACTTTTATGTATGTAATAGTTTTAGTCCTCAGGCTAGCTTAAATTGATGTTTTAGTCTAAAAAAAATACTGAATAAATTCTTTCTGCTCTCTGCTGGTCGCATTTCTCACTGACCAAGTGTGTGTTCTGTAAGATCAATGATGCCACCTTGTGGAAATTTGCTCAAATAAAACCTTTGCTTGTATGTTTGAATAGAAAGCCAGGCCTAAGTCAGATCAAGAAGAGAACGAGTTGATTGTGTCAAGTCTAAGACGACTGTACGAGGAGAGACAAAAGACACACACTCATACACACAACGGACAAACAAAAAAGGTACACCTCCATTTAATGTCATCAAGATTTTTGTAGACTCCCATTATGTCTTTCTGTTTTAAATGTGAAAGTGAAAAGTGAATATTACACTTAACTAAAATTAAACTCTTGGGAGCTTTTGGGGTATGAATGTACAGTGGTGGCCAAAATAGAACACTAGTGCTTTCACCAGCTCAAAAACAATTTTAAGTCAGTTATTTTATATTTTGCTGTAGTGTGTCAGTAGGAAATTTCCAAACATTCATTTTGCCGTTAATTGTAATAATCCAGTGAGATTTTTGTTTGCACAATGAGTCTGACAACAGCCAGTGCTCCACGCAGAGGTCTGATCTCATCTGAAGAAACAGAACAAACTGAGACAGACTAAATCCAGAAGAACTGTGGCAACGTCTCCAAGATACTTCAAGAGACCTACCTGCAAAGCTACCTGAAGAACTATGCACAAGTGCACCTAGGGCCAAAGCTATTTTAAATGCAAAGGATAGTCACACCAAATGTTGATTTAATTTAGTTGATAGAAGTTAATTGATAAAGAAAATCTTTTTATGACATTATTTTGACAGCATCCCATTTTACAGCATTTTTACACAATTGCCTAACTTGTAACAGTACTGTAGCTTTGCAGGTAGGTTTCTTGAAGCATCTTGGAGACGTTGCCACAGTTCTTCTGGATTTAGTCTGTCTTAGTTTGTTCTGTTTCTTCTGTTTCTTCATGTCATTCCAGACAGACTGGATGATGGTGAGATCAGATTTCTGTGAGGAGCACTGGCTGTTGTCAGACTCCTTGTGCAAACAAAAATCTCACTGGATTATTACAATTAATGGCAAAATTAATGTTTGGAAATGTAACATTATATAACCTACTGACGCACTACAGCAAAAGATAATAATAACTGACTTAAAACCATTTTAAGCTGGTGAAAGTTTTAGTGTTCTAATAATTTTGGCCACTACTCTAGATGCAAGACTGAATGCATGGATGTGTTTGACTTCTCAGGAGGTTGCTGTGAATGCTGAAAGCAGTATCAGTTCCAGTCGTGTGCGTCTGGAGGACCTCAAGACTAGAGCGAAAAGATCCCTCACTGAATCACTTGAGGGGATCTGGAAGGTATGCAAACATTTTATACATTTTGAGTAGACTAAAGGACTTATGGATTGTAGGGAGATACGTGTGATTTATGGGAAAATTATGTTTCCATGTAATAGGGCAGCAGCAAGTCTAAATCCCAGCGGGAGAACAGTGAAGGAGAGAGCAACTCCTCCAGCTCCACCACACTGAACAGCACAAATCAGGTCAGCAGAACTCCTACGTTATCAATATATTTTAACGTCATTTAAGACTGGCTCATCAAAATACCTTTGAAAATGGTTTTGATGAGGATATAAAGTTAAAGGAGTAGTTCACTTCCAGAACAAGAAAACTACAGATAATGTACTCACCCCCTTGTCATCCAAGATGTTCATGTCTTTCTTTCTTCAGTCATGAAGAAATAGTTTTTTGAGAAAAACATTTCAGGATTTTTCTACATATAATGGATATGTATGGTTCCCTCGAGTTTGAACTTCCAAAATGCAGTTTAAATGCTTTAAAGGGCTTTTAACAATACCAGCCAAGGAAGAAGAGTCTTATCTAGCGAAACGATCTGTTATTTTCTAAAAAAAAACAAAAAACAATTTATATACTATATAACCGCAAATGCTCTTCTCGTCTTGGTCTAGCTGTGCGTGAACTGTGTGTATTCCTGTTTATGACAGTTAGTTAGAAAAACTCCTATCTAATTTTCTCCTCCAACTTCAAAATCATCCTACATTGCTGCAGAAGTACCGACCCAGTGTTTACGACGTGAACCTGCAAAGGAGGTCAAATGACCTTTAGAAAAAAAAAGGTAAAACAGCGATTTCTTTATGACTGAAGAAAGACAGACATGAACATCGTGATGAGTACATTATCTGTTCATTTTTGTCCTGAATGTGAACTACTCCTTTAAGTAAAATCCTGTTAATAGTTGGCCATTCACTTTTTTTCTTAAGAGCGTTGCAGTCTTTTTCACTTTTTTATTATTTAAATGATTAAAAATGAATACACATGTCGTGGCCACGTTGCTACTTCAGGTTGCATTCATTTTCATTTGAAAAATATATATTTACACTACCATTTCAAAGCTTGGATTTGGATGTGATAAGCATTCACGGGAACCATTTTTCTTTTAAAATAGCTTCTTTACAAGCTTCTGTTTCCGCAGGGTCGTTGACGTGTTCTGTTTTGTTTGTTAAGGAAGCATCATTGGAGGAGTCCCTTTGCTCTTTCCTTCCCTCCAGTCCACTCCGCTCCCACAATTCCACAGGGGATCTGAAGCGTCTAGAAGGCTCAGCGGGAGGTCATGAGGGTCCTGAGAGCCCGCCTCAGGGTTTCAGGAGACGTGCAAGCACAATTAGTCACTCTCCCATCTCGTCCTCTGAGCCGAGCCTCCCCCCTCTACGACCTACTGCCTCCACCAAGCCCAAACTGGTCCGACACTACTCTGTCAGCACAGATTCCCCACATCAGAGCAAGTGAGACAGAGTGTGTGTTTGTGTGTGTGTTCTAGCTGCTTCTTTCGATCATTGTACATAGTTTGTTTCTGTGCAAAATCCAAACCACAATTGCAAATTCAAATTGCAGTTGTGTTTTCCAATTGATTTAATTCAAATAGAATTAAAGTTGAATATTTGCATTTTCAAATGCAAACTCTGTGCAATGTCAATGACAGACTCCTGTCATTTAGTCACTTTGGGAGATGCTTTTAGAGAGGAGTGTGTGGAATTCTGTTTTCTGTTCTTACATCATCATACTTTTTAGTCTGCAGTGTGAACTTAGATCAGTGTTTTTCAACCTTTTTTGAGCCAAGGTACAATTTTAATCAAAAAAAATAAAAATAAAAAATCAGAAGGCACACCAACAATCGAAACTGTAAAAAAATGAAACACTGTAGCCTACATTAACAAAACACAGCCATTCTTATCGAAGTGTCTTGAACAGGAATCAAATAAACACAAAGAAAAAGTATTTTATGATCTTTCATATTTCTTCTTCTTTCAAATAAAAAGCGCAATTAACAATATACAGTCATTCTTATCAAAGTGTCTTGAATAGGAATCAAATAAACAGGCAATTAGCTATCTACTGCCGCCTACTGATATGGAAGAGTATGACATGATTACTCTGCCGGTGTCACTAGACACCGCAGACACTCGACAATGGCACATTATTCGCAGACAATAACTTCTTAGTTTTCAAAAAATGTTTTAGACCAATTAGGTGAAATTGAATAATTTCCCAAAGCACACCTGTGTACCGCAGCACAGTGGTTGAAAAACACTGACTTCGATCACTGTGTGCTTTGCTTTTTTCATTCTGTGCATCTCTGCTTTGTATTCCTTTGCGCCTGCCTTTATTTTTCCATCCTTTCTGTATTTTCATCAGTCCTTCCTTCCCTCCGGCCTCTTCTTCTCCTGTGTGTCAGCGCCCATTGAGGCCTCGTGCTTTTGCTCTTGATCATTCCACCCGACCCCTCAAGCGGAGGTGAGGTGTCTGTGTCTATGTGTCCTCTCCTTTCTCTGCACTACTGTCATTAACAGGGAAGTCAGGGAACCCCCCCCCCCCCCCCTATAAAATTGTCTTTCTTTCCTCTGAAGTTTCTGTGCTTTTTGTCTAAAAGTTAGTGAAAACACATTGGGGAGATTTCATTAAAAATAAATTGAACTTGCAGGCTGATTCTGACTGCTAAGTTGTTCAAGATGCAAGCGACTACCTTGATGTGGTTAAGTTAGACTCAAAGTCGACATAATATTGCACAAATTTGCACAAATTGCCTTTTATTTATTTTAGTCTATCCTAGGTGTATATGACTTCCTTCTTTCAGATGAATACAATTGGAGTTTTATTAAAAATATCCAGGCTTTATAATGGCAGTGAAAGGGGTTTATGATTTTGATGGCCAAAAAACTGCATCCATGCATCATAAAAAGTGCTCCACATGGGTTAATAAAGGTAGTTAAATAAAGTGAATAAAGGAAGTGTATTGATGTGTTTGTGTAAGAAAGATATCCATACTTAAAGCTTTCTAAACTTTATAATCTCTAGCTTCCGCTAACTGTCGTGCACAAGTTCATGAGAGAGTAGTGATCCAGCGAATGATGTAGTACATAGGCATAGCAAAAGAGAATATGCTAGTCTTGTGAGAACTAAGTTTTGTTTATAGCCAACGAAAACCAATCTTCTCTTGACTTATATCGAAATCCTCCAACATTTTTCTTTACAAATCCTCATTTTGTACTTCTAATTCAGACTGGCAGGGTTCGTACAAGGGGTTAAAAGTGCTTGACGTATTTGAATTTGACTTTTTGAATTGTAAGGCCTGGAAAACCCTTGAAAATAGCAGTATTCCTAAAGAGATAGTTGAAAAGTGCTTGAATTATTGAAAGCCAGTGTATCTATGAAATAAGTGTTAACTTTTTTTAATAAGCACATCTTTTCATTCAATTAAAAAACATCATAGTTTTATGACATGAACTGAAATAGGCAAAAAGTATCGAGCTGAACCAGTAGTAGTACTGACAGTGTTGTGTAAAAATGGCAAAAGACACAAAAAGAGGAACAGATGAACCAAATCAATTGAGTGAGTCATTTAAGCTGGAACTGCTCCCATTGATTCAAATTTGAGACGACTTATCATTTCAAACGATTCACTAGCAAAAACCAGATCAAATTAAAAGAGCCATTCATTTTCAAATTTCGACATCACTTGATTTAAAAAAAAACATTTAAAAACCATTGTGTCACAACATGGTTTACAGTTTCGAAGTGCTCCATTCGGGTTGTGTTTCCCCAAATCATTTGACTCAGATCGGGCCTTTAAATTTGCTTATTGCAAATCATTTGATTTAGATCAGGATTTGCGAATCATTTGACTTATATCGGAACTTTGCGTATTGCGAATCAATTGATTTAGATCGGAACCTCAAGTCATGTATCGCAAATCATTTGATTTAGATTGGAACTTCGGAGAGTGTATCGCAAATCATTTGTTTTAGAACAGAACTGCAGAGCAGGTTCTTGAATCATTCTGTGCATTGAATGATTTGCGATCCACGCTTCGAGTCCATTCAATTATTACATGAATAAAACACAAGGTTTTACTACCAAATACCACACATTAAATTTACACAGCTGGTGAATTCACCCCAATGTGTTCAGTTCTGCTAGAACAAGAACAAGATAGATTTCACTTTTGTGTTTCAGTCTAATGAGGCTGTTCATTACAGTGACTCTCTGTCTCACTCCTTTACTCTGTGGCCTCTCTCTCTTTCTCTCTTTTTCTCACGCTCTATCTCTCAGTCCATCAGGGCTGAGTGGCTTTAGAGCGAGATTACACTCCTCCTCCTCTGTTCCAAATTTCCTCAAATTTCTGGCCCCTGTAGTGGAAAGTGATGATACCAGTGACTCTCAGAGGAAGAGGTACTCTGTTGTTTCTTCACAATCTGCCAATCCATCTTTCCATTTTTCTGTCTTCCATCTATGTTGTTTTTCTGCACCTGCCACAGAGGCTCATGTGGATAAGTACTTGTTTAGATAAGAAAAGGAATAAGCGTTTCTGTGATGAATTAAGATGTGCACAAAAAATCAACACATTGATTACTCGTTCTGCAGCAGAGTTTTTATTAATGTGTTTTTTTGGTCACAGGAATAGACTGTTATGCTAAGATATTTTTTATTTTGAAACCATAAAAATGGATAGCCTAATGTTTGTGAATAAAACACATTTAAATGTAAAATAATAAAGCAAAGCGTTATTATATACACTATATAATGATACATTTTAGGATTTCCAAAACATTACAATTAACGGTGATGAATTATTAGATGAAGTAAGTGTTGGATAGTAGCAAGGGTACATTAAAAATTACAGATATGTTAATAAATAACAAACAGAATCTCTAATATAAGCTTGATAGCCTATATAGTACTTATTTTATTGTGCATACCTACATAATTTAGTAATTTATAATTATTCTGGTGTGTAACAATTCAATCCAGTAATTTCCTGTTGGATAAAATCAAGTCTTTATACTGGAAGTATCATTTCTGATGTTATTTTATTACAGTGTTATTTCATATTAGATAGACAGATCTATTTTTGTGTATTTGAACCCTTTTCAACAATGTGTGTATGATTTTGAGATCCATCTTTTCACACTGAGGACAACTGAGGGACTCATATGCAACTATTACAGAAGATTTAAACACTCACTGATGCTTCAGAAAAAAAAAGCAATGCATTAAGAGCCAGGGGTGTAAACTTTTGAACAGAATGAAGATGTAAATATATGTTGTTGTTTTTTCATTTAGTACTGGCCTTCAGAGGCTACAGAGGATAGTTACATGTTTCCTAAAAGACAAAATAAGTTACACTTATCCTGATTTTCAAATTCAATAAGTTTTCACCCCTGGCTCTTATGCATGAGTGTTTAAACCTTCTGTAATAGTTGCATATGACTCCCTCAGTTGTTGAAAAGGGTTCAGATACCCAACAATTTCCAACAATTTGTGGGACCTGCAGCAGGCAGTTTTAACTGTTCAGGACAAACAAGGGATTCATGAACAACTATTATTTTCTCTTGTGGACTATATATATATAAACATTTTTTATGTGAAGTATATTATTCAGGTCAGTACTAAATAAAAATAACATGCATTTTGTATGATCACTTATTTTGGCAAAATAATTAACATTTGCAGATTCTGCAAGGTGTATGTAAACTTTTGACCTCAACTGTATTTGTAAATGGATACTTAAGCTTATGTATTTCTATGTGTGTTTAGTGATGTGGCGGCCCTCTCCAGTCCTGGAGCAGTGTGTGTGGTTGGTGATGACAGTCCATTGCGTAGCCGGAGACACTCCTGGAGACAACAGATCTTCTTAAGAGTCGCTACACCACAGAAGGGCTCAGACTCCAAAGGTAACACTCTAGTTAAATATACAAGTAGGGTACATTCATGCAAAACATCACCTATATCAACTACACTTTACAGTTTACACTGCAGTTAGTGCTTCTACATGCCGTGGCGACTGTTGATGTCCACCAGGTGGCGCTCTTGCTCTTACTGACTTGATAAAGAACTCATGTGATTGACTTGATAACTGACAGGACTTACATTTCATGTTTCTTTTGGCGGAGAAACAGAATTACAGTGATTATGACTTTTCTTGTTTCCTCCGCACCCAGACATGATTCTGTCAGTGCTTGCTTCTCTTCTTTTCTTTACCTGTTTTATGTCTCTTTCTTGAACTGCCAAAACAGCAAATCATGTCTGTTATTTTGAAGTTGGTAGCTCATTAGACTTGGCAGTACCTCAGTAAATATTGCTCCGGATGTCAAAACACCCCTTAGGTGTGTCTGTGAGTGTGAATGAGAGAAATCATGATTTATTATTCACGCTGTGGTTTAACTTATTAAATGCCTGTTAATTATAGCATTGAAGCCCAGTTGTTACAAACCAGTGCTGTTCTTTAAAGGCCAAGTGTGTTATTTCTACCCAGTTTGAATAGCCATCAGTGTAGAAGTTTTTGGGAATTTGTTAAAGGAATAGTTTATCCAAAAATTTCAATTATCATCATTATCAGAGCCTTAAGACTTTTATGCATCTCTGGAACAAAAATAAAGATTAAAAAAAAAAAAAGTTATCTTTTGTTCAGCTATTGAAAGTCAATGTATTCAAGATTTTGAAGCTTCAAAAAGCTTGCTTGGACTCCTAGAAACACAATATAATAAGTAGAGACAGCAAAACTGTAACAGAAACAAATGTAAGCACAACTGTATTTAAGCAATAAGGTACGAGAGGCCGTGCTGTATCATGAATAAATCACGGCTGAAGGGCGTTGTTAGGCACGACGCGAAGCGGAGTGCCTGCAACCCCTTCAGCCGTGATTTATTCTTGATACAGCACGGCCTCAAGTACCTTATTGCTTTTATAAAACGGTTACCACACAATAAAAATATTAAAATCAAAAATATATATTAATCTATATATATTAAGTTGTACGTTTTCATAAAGTAAAATCATGAACTGCCTTCCGCTGTAAAAAGTAGTCCCTAACTGCTGCAGCTGTGTTTACGTTGCTAAGGGTGGTTGCTAAGGGGTTTCAATTATACACAAAACCGTTGAGTGAAGCGGTCATAGCAGTGCCGTATCATGAATACGACACAGCTGCTGACCAATCAGAATTGAGGAATGGAACTAACCGTTTTATAATGGAAAACAAATGTGAGCAAAAATTATATTATGACTACCTACATGGAAATGTAATTTATTATAAAAAAAGGACACACAATCATAACAACAGGGTTTGTACAAGGTGCTTAAAGTACTTTTTGAAGTGACTTTTTGAAATTTAAGGCCTGGAAAACCCTTCAAAAGAGCAATATTACTAAAGAGGTACTTGGAAAAAGTGCTTACAAATGTTAAATTCAATTTAGTTTTTTTTTCAATAAGCACGTATCTTTATGCAAAATTCTCAAAAATTCACGCAATTCTCAATTTTTTCCCCTCTTTATTTCGGTTAATGTCATAAAACTAGCGAGCTAATCTATTTAATAGTACTGAAAATGTGAAAACATGGGAAAAGACGTGAAAAGAGGAACAGATGAACCAAATCAATTAGGTAATTTATGCTGGAATCGCTCCAGTTGATTCAAACTTGTGACTTCAATCATTAATTTCAAGCGTTTCACTAGCAAAAGCCAGATCAAATTAAAAGAGCTGTTCATTTTTTCGAATTTCTACATCACTTGTAATGATTTTAAAAAGCATATGGGTGAAACGGGTCTTTTCGAAACTCTGAATCAGTTAAATTATTGTGTCACAAAATGGTTCACTGTTTCGAAGCACTCCAGTCGCATCGCGAATCATTTGTTTTTAGATTGGGACTTCAAATCGCATATCGCAAATCATTTGATTTTGATCAGAACTTCGAAGCCGGTTTGTGAATCATTTGACTTAGATTGGGACTTCAGATCGCATATCGGAAATTCATTTGATTCAGATCGGGACTTTAAATCATGGATCGCAAATCTTTTGATTTAGATTGGAACTTCGGAGTGAGTTTGCGAATTATTTGACTTGGATTGGGACTTTAAATTGAATATTGAGAATCATTTGATTCAAATCGGACTTCGAAGCGTGGATCACAAATGACGAAACATTTGATTTAGATGGGAATTTTGTAGTGTGGATCGCAAATTATTTGATTTATTTGCTTCACGTCGGGCGGTTATTAGTCTCCATGTTGTGCATTTAAAATCCTTTAATGCACGGCAAACCGTTGATCATCCCTTACATACTTCAGTTGTAATAGACATTGTTTGAAAATTGAGATATCGGAAGTCCTTGAAAATAAAAAAGTAGTGCTTGAAAAGTCTTTAAAAGTTCTGGAATTACCTTTTCCATTATCTGTACAAATCCTGTAACAATTAAACAAAAATTTTATTAGTTTAATTAATTTAGTTTAATTACAACTAATGGTTGTATTTAATATCAATTTAACAATATCAAATTAACTATGTTTGCCGGAGAAAAAAAGTTTCGTATTGTATAGCTTACTCTGAGAGAAGGTTATAAAAATTTATGACAAAAACATCTATCGTATGACTTGGAAAATAGATTACAAGATTGCTTTTATGATACTTTTATGGTTTATGGTAGTTCAAAATAATTCAAAAAGGTCATTGTGAGATGAAGTTTCAAATAAGATATTATAACATACTGTGAGATATAAACCAAGAAGTAAAATTGCAGTTGTGACATATAAAGTCTCAAATACCAGTATTCCATAGTTGTGTGGACTGTTTGTATGTTGAATTAAAAGGAGTCCAGTATCTGATTCTGAAGAACTGACCTTTTTGTTTACGGAAAAGCATATGTTGGTGAATGTGCAGTAATACAAGTACACTTCCTTAAAGTAGACTGCGTGCCAAGAGCGCCTTTTTTTTTTGTATGTGTGTGTGTTTCTCTATATTTGGGTGTGTCTTGACAAGTGTGTGTCTGCGCTGAATGAAGTAATGTTTGTGTTAATGAGGTAATGTATGTGTGTGTGTCTGTGTATGTATGTTGGGTGTGGTGTTTTGCAGGAGGTCATGTTGACAGACATCTGCAGGAAAGCACCGGCCTTATTGACCCACTTATGTATGTGTGTTTGCATACTTGCAAGGCGTTGGTCTGGGCAGAAACACCACTTATTTACAGAGGGAGTGGCCAGTGTGCGTGTGTGCACGCGTGTGTGTGTCTATGTGTGTGTGTTTGCAGAGGGAGTGACCGGCGCCCGAATGTCCGAGTGCGTCAGTGTCCGCTGTAGCAATCTCTACACATACGCTCAAACACATGTGCTGCTCCACCCCACTGGAACTGGGTCAGGTGTGTGTGCGCGTATGATTCCTGACATAAGAAATTGCTGTTTTGAAAGAAGTTGTGTGGCCGTTTCCTGAAAGCCTTGATTATGTTATGTAGAGACATTGACTGACCAAGACCAAATGTATGTGTCTCTCAGTGTGTGTGTGTGTGTGTGTGTGTGTGTAAAGGCTGTTAATCTCACTGTTATAGTTATTTATATATTTTATTTTTTTTTACTGAAAAAATTAAATTCTGTCATTTATTATAATTCTTTCCTGTTTATTATTTTATTTTTTTGCTGAAAAAAATCTAATTAATTTAAGTAATTTTTAGAAAAAAATATAAATATAACCTTTATAACAGTGATAATAAATAAAATATGTAAATCTATAAAAATAAATATGTTTTTAATATAATTAAGTAAATATCTATTATCTATCTGTCTATAATTTATTTATTACTATGCTTTCATACATTTAAAATGTTTAATTTATTTAATTATTTATAACACTCAGTTATAAAGTTATTGATATTTTATATTTTAACTAAAAAATATATATTTATTTTCAGTAAAACTTATCAATAATACCTGTATAGCGGTCCTTTAAATAAATAAAAATATATACGTTTTAAATATATCTATCTACAATCTTTTATTTATTATTATTTTTTCGTATTTATTTTATATATTTAATTAATGTAGTTATTTAAAATGTTATATATATATATATATATATACACAGTCAGGTCCATATATATTTGGACACTGACACACTTTTCATAATTTCGGCTCTGTATGCCACTAGAATAGTTTTAAAATGATTCAATCAAGATGAAATTGAAGTGCAGACTTTAAGCTTTAATTCAAGGGGTTGAACAAAAATTTATCATAAAATGCTAAGGAATTACAACCATTTTTATACACAGACCCCCCATTTTTAGGGGCTCAGAAGTAATTGGACAAATAAATATAATCATAAATAAAATGTTCATTTTTAATATTTTGTTGAGAATCCTTTGCAAGCAATGACTGTCTTAAGTCTGGAACTCATGGACATCACCATAGACTGGATTTCTTCCTTTGTGGTGCTTTGCCAGGCCTTTACTGCAGCTGACTTCAGTTGTTGTTGGTTTGTGGGTCTTTCTGCCTTTAGTTTTGTCTTCAGCAAGTGAAATGGATGTTCAATCAATTTGAAATCAGAAGATTGACTTGGCCATTGCAGAATATTCCACTTTTTTACCTTTAAAAACTCCTGGGTTGCTTTTGCTGGATGTTTTAGGTCATCGTCCATTTGTACTATGAAGAGCCGCCCAAACAACTTTGCTCCATTTAACTGAATCTGGGCAGACAGTATATCCCTATACACTTCAGAATTCTTCCGGCTGCTTCTGTCTTCTGTCACATCATCACTAAACACCGGTAACCCAGTGCCACTGGAAGCCATGCATGCTCATGCCATTACACTGCTCAACATGTTCACAGATGATGTTGTAGGCTTTGGATCATGAGCTGTTCCAAGCCTTCTCCATACTTTTTTCTTCCCGTCATTCTGGTACATGTTGATTTTAATTTCAGCAATCCAAAAAAATGCTTTTCCAGAAGTGTTCTGGCTTTTTTAAATGTTTTTTGACAAAGTCTAATCTGGCCTTGTTTGCACCTTGTGGTAAACCCTCTCTATTTTGCTCTGGTGAAGTCTTCTCTTGATTGTAGACTTTGACAGTGACAAACTGTTGATTTGGCCACTCCTAATGTTCCTGCTATCTCTGATGCATTTCTTTTGTTTTTGAAGCATAACAATTGTCTGTGTTACCTCCATGCAGAGCTCCTTTGACTGCATGATGGGTTCAGAGCAACAGCTTCCAAATACAAATGGCACACTTAGAATCAACTCCAAACCTTTTACCTGGTTAATTGATTTAGAAAAAAATAAGGAATAGTCCACAACTGTCCATGAAACAGCTTTTGAGTCAACTGTCCAATTACTTATGGTCCCTTGAAAAAGGGGGGTGGTACATATTAAAGAGCTGTAATTCCTTAACCTTTCTACCAATTTGATAAGACTGCCCTAAAAATTAAAGCTCAAAATGTGCACTTTAAGCCCGTAT
>NC_133366.1:37888011-37935532 GCF_049309525.1 Garra rufa | reverse complement strand
TGATCCACTTCAGTAGGGTCAGATTATGGATCAGATTTTGCAATAAATGATAGAGTACGTATGACCATTATTACAGTTACTTTTGCTGTGTATGGGTAGTGTGTGCAGCCACAAATATTTGGACATATGAAATTTCACAATAATAAAGTGAATCTGAAGTATTTTGTGACCACTGGAATGAGGAAAGTGGGGAAAACAAACTCCCTTATATTTTGAAATTCAAACACAGGGGTTTGAAAATCCTATAACCCTTGCTGTAAGCCTTTTAAAGCTGTTTACAACAGAGAGAGAGTTGGTGCTAAACATTTATGCAACATTGAGATTAATGCAAATGAGCTGTTTGTGCAAGTGAGAACTGCTCTTTGAACGTTAACATTTAAGTCCAATCAATCTATGACATTTTTGTACTTTTTTTTAGGGTGGGTAGGACGAAGGCTAAACCTACAGCGGGTTTAGACAAGATCTGGTTTTGTATGTTACAGTGAGTGAGATGAAAGAAAGATGTACAGTGTGTGGGTGAACGCCGTTTTATTTCAACACTCTGATTTGATTTTTCTTTTCCTTGTGATTTTGCAGCACAGTATTTTAGGTGATCTCACTCTGTGTTTATACCATAAATAACGGTATACATAATTTTTGTATATGCACAATTTCTTACTTTATAAACAAAAAAGGGAATTTTGAGGTCTCGGATCCACCCTATAGTTTGGGTGGTGTTCGTTTTATTTTTAACACCTCTGCCTGTACGCATGGACACTTGTATTTGAGTGTTTTGCATGTGTTTGTCTTTCTGGGCGTTTTGTGGTTTGCTCATTTGTTAAGTGTTAATTTTTGCAAACATGAGAGAAAACTACTAAATCTTGTGAAAAACACAGGGTGTTATGCAATACGCCTGCTGTTTATTAAAGTGTGGGGAATCACAGACTTTATTTATGGTTCTTGTAGCTTCACCTTTTACTATGACAGCATGTTATCGGCATGTTTTCAGGGGTTACAGACATATGAATTGAAACATTTATTTAGTGTAAGCTTATTAAAGGATTAGTTCACTCCTGAATTAAAATTTTATGATTGTTTACTCACCCCCATGTCATCCAAGATGTTCATGTCTTTCTTTTCTGAGTTGAAAAAATTTTTTTTTTAGGAAAACACTTCACGTAGTATGGGTATCAGCAGTTTGAAGGTCCAAATCGCAGTGCAAGATAAGCATTTGTGGGTAAAAAGTATATGATTTTTTCTTTTTTTTTTTTTAGCAATAAGACCCTTATTTCTTGGCTGAGATTGTGTAGAGTCTTTTGAAGCTGCATTGAAACTGCAATTTGGACCTTCAACCCATTGATATCCATGGAGGAAAATCCTGGAATGTTTTCTCAGAAACCTCTTTTCGAATAAAAAAGAAAGACATGAACATCTCGGATGGATTAACAGGAAATGTAATTTCTGGAGTGAGCTAATCATTTAACCTTGATCTGAAAAATTGTAAGCTTACATGATATTTTATGTCAGTGATAGGAAATGATGATGTTGGTAATTGAAATAGGTGTTGTTAATAGGCAGCTACTCTAGTTGAAATTTGCATGAACGTTTAAAATGTTTATCTTGGCGAGACACTGTTGTGTTTGTCTTAAACAATTGTAAACAGTCATAAAAAATTAACATAGTTCAATTTAAGTAGTGTTATTTGACCTTTTATTACTATTGATGAGCTTCTTTATCTTTTTTCTTTTTTACAATTTACACTTTCACCAAATACTTAATCCTAAAGTTTACTTTATTTATAATCTTTTCTCATATTATTTGTTTTTCTGTCATCTGTCTTTATTTTATTAATGTTTATGTAATACCTCACAACAGTATTTACTTAATAGAGAGATACTCTGTGCAAATTATGCTCTTAATCATATGTGATGTTTCATGTAGGTAATTCTGGGAATGTCCTTTTACTATGTACCTTTTACTATTTTTTGTTGTGAATTAAATGGCAGTTCATATATTTATAGTTTTTTTACTTCTGAAAAACATACATTTTGAATTTATTTTGCAGTGAAGTATAAATATAATGTAATGGTAAACCATTTAGTTTTTTTACTTTATATGGAAAGTAGTGTTAATTTTGTTAATGAAAACTATGATGAAAAATGTTCACTGACAGGCTTTTATCTCATGACTAAAATGAGACAATGATGAGACCAAAATAAGATCAATAAACAACAACTGTCACTATATGAACATGCAATATTGTTGACGATAAAAGACGAGAACAAAATGTATTTTAAAAAAAAAACTACCAAAATCAAAATATTATTGTGTACTGTTGTACATACCTCAACTATCAAGCCTTTGTGTGTGCGGTTGCCAGATATCAAGAGTTTAAATTCCCCAATCAGACCTTCCCTGTTAAAAGCAAGTGGCAACCTTCTGCTCTCTCTATTGAAACCAACACGGAAGTGGCTTAAACTGCAATTCATCGACTGGCCGCTAGTGACTGGCTGCAAAAGGGAGTCAATCCCATAGACGCCCCATGTTAAAATGCCCAACTTTACAGCAGAAAAAAATATGTTTACAGCCTGGTACAAAAAGTTATTTTGGTCTATATAACAAATTTTGCCCTTCATGTCAACTGTGAGGGGGGTGAATTTTTTTGTAACTCATCTGTTTAAGTTATATTAAGCATTAAAGTTCTTCATAATTAAGGGAGTGGCAACTTGAGTGATTGCTGCTGCTGTCACCACTGTCATGCGAGGTGGGTGTGGTTTCAGCAACCAGCTCCACCCCTGTCCCGCCTCTTTGCCCATTTTCGATTATCAGGCAGTGACGCGCGATGACGCAATTCCAAGATGGCGACAGCCGAACCCTGCCCACTATGAGCTTCAAAATCGCTCTTCAGAAACCTACGGGGAACGTCACGGACACTACGTCCATATTTTTTACAGTCTGTGGTTAAAAGGATACATTTTTCTGTAATTTACTTAATTTTTGCAATCTGTCCACCATGCACTCAACCAAATGATCTTTTAGCAATCACCATGTGAGATAATCGGCTTAAGTGAAAGTGTCATTCAGCCAGTCTCTGTTATGTCATTAAATCTTGACTATTGTGTTTGCTAATTAAATGCACTTACTCAAAAATTTTTTTAGCAGTTTAACCATTATACACCAAGACGAAAACGCAATGAAATGTAATGATGTAATGATAAAACAAAAGTTTTCATTGACTAAAAACACACTAAAATGCTCAGACCTTTACCCCCATTTCACAGACAAGGCTTAAGGCTATTCCCAGACTAAAATGCATGTTTGAGCTGTCTCAACTGAAAATATCTTGCTCTGACATATCCTAAAATATGTCAGTGCCATTGTTCTGTCTCAAGATGCACACCTGTAACCTTTTTATTTTTTTATATAAAAGCTTTTTTTATATAAAAGCTTGCTTTAATATTTTCATTTAACTAGTCCTGGCTTAAACTAAGCCCCATCTGTGAAACCAGGCCATAGTTCACCAAAACTGGACTTGACAAAAACAGGACAAATCTGGGGGTGGTGTTTGACGATTCCTTAAAATTTGATCAACAAATTAGTGCTGTAGTAGGCTCTAGCATCTTTCATCTTCGTTCCCTTTTTAAAATCAAGTCAGTTCTCTCAAAAAGCTCTCTGGAGGTTGCTATCCATGATTTTTTTTACGTCTAGGCTGGACTATTGCAACTCTCTCTACTTTGGTATATCTAAGTCACAAATCTCGCGGTTACAAATGATTCAAAATGCAGCAGCTCGATTCCTGAAGGGGTGTAAAAAGTTTGATCATGCCACTCCCCTTTTGCGATCATTGCATTGTTGCCAGTCTACTATCGAATCGAGTTTAAAATCCTGCTACTTGTCTACAAATCACTTAACAATCAAGCTCCGCCATATTTGTCCGATTTACTCCACCCCTACACCCTGGCGAGGGTACTAAGATCAGAGGGCAAACTTCTCCTCCAGACCCCTAGAACATGCTTAAAAACCAGGGGGTCCTTTGTGTTAGCTGGCCCTATCCTCTGGAACAACCTACCAGTTCACATTAGAATGGCTTCCACTTTAACTTGAGCTCAAGTCATATCTTAAAACACATCTTTTCTCTCTGGCTTTTAACATATAGTAATGTGTGGTTTTGAATGGTTTTATTCTATTTTACTGTTTTTTCCTTTGTTATATTGGTTTGATTAGTTTTAATTTGTTTACTGACTTTTTATTTCGGGTATTTATTATTGTTTGTTGTGCAGCACTTTGGTCGGCTCTGTTCCGAGTTCAAATGTGCTCTAGAAATAAAACTGAACTTGAACTTGGCAAGGTTGACTAAATAGGATAACTAAAAAGAACATTTGACACAGGACTAAGACTAAATTTTAAAATGACTTAAATAATGAACCCTAATAGAAAATGTAAAAATGTAATTTTCTGTAAAAATTACATAACATTTTTTACAGTGCACTGATACATACCACAATTCAGAATCACAAAACACTGGAATTGGGATTGACTGCTAAAACATGGTATAATGACATAATGATATTGGTACTTCATGTTTAGATGATGTTGGGTGATATTGTTGGTAGTTTATGTAGGTAGTGTTAATTTTATTTTGTTGTGACTCAAGCTATTCTGTTTTTCAGAATCCACCTTAGAGGTTGGCAACAGAATGGCACTGGGAGGCGGAGTTGTGGGCGGAGACAACATCCTGGGGGCGGTGCCAGAGGAGAGGCGAAAGAAGAGTGGGGTGGAGCTAAGAGAGTTATGGAGGAAAGCAATTCTTCAACAGATTCTCCTGCTGCGGATGGAGAAAGAAAATCAGAAACTACAAGGTGAAACTACACAATTATCACTGTGAACATTGTCAATTCTGCATTAAGCAAACTGACAGTAGGATACCGTTACAAATTCAATGAACACAAATTAAATTAATTGACTGACTGATACTGGTTTTACATTTGTCGATTTGTCGTTAGCTCTAGTTTATATTCACCCTTGCAGCGAAATTGGCCATACATCATGTTAGCTTATTTAAGTTTGTTATTATTATTATTACTACTACTTTTGTTAATGTTAGTATAATTCTGCATGAACAAGATCTTAAATTTGTTTTTATGAAATCGCAACATCCAGATTACTAGGTATTATGTGGCAATAAAGCTTAGTTTGTTCTTGCCCTTAAGATTTATTCAATGAATGGTATTCAGCAATAAGGCTTTTTTCCTTCTGCGGTTCTTGGGAATTCAGATCTGTTTTTAGGTCACATGCTGCTGATTTGCCTGGCGTATGTTCAACACAAAAGCACCTCCCATAAACAGTAGCAAACACACACGCACACACACACATTTCTGCACAACCTGGCACACCCATGCACTGCCTTACCTGGAAGTCCCTGCTGCAGGTTATGAGATGATCATGACAGGCGAAGAGAGAGGTTTGTTGGCACAGATGTGTCTGATTTGGGTGTGCTCATGATTGGCAGTATATGGCCTGCCCTGCCATGCCTAGTCATGCTTCTCATGACCTGAAAAGAAAGAACAGAAACTTGAAAAGAGCAGCCAGACCTATTGAAATGGGTGTGGGTATAAAGAAGTGGGTCAGAAGATGTGCTGGGATAACCGTCTGCCCTACATCTCATCAGTGTTTATGTTACCACTTTCCCTCTCAATCATAAAACTTTTGATGTTTGACCTTTTGGAGATTTCTATTTCTTTTTTTCTTTATTTTTTTTATGGGTTTTTTTTCCCCATGGGTAAGGATGGGTGGGGAGAGTATTATTCTCATTCCTGAAATTTCCCTTCTTGCTGTTATATCTCTTCCCCGTGTTTGTGTGTGTGTCTGAATGAGATTTCTCACTGGTGCGATAAGTGCGATTGGTATTAGCAGTCTTAGTGCAGTCATAATGACAGTCATGAAGACGTTCTGCTGCATGCTGGGCACGTGTTGTCTGGTTTTTTTTTTTTTTTTTTGACTGTTCACTTGTTTACTTCTTCCATTTAAGAGAAATAAAAATTAATTACATTTTTGGACCACAGAAACTTTTTTTCAATACATACCAACAAATGACAATAAAACTAGGGCCCTAGAATCCAGTCATAAAAGCAGACTTTACAGTATAATGTGAAATGTCATGGAATTTGTCAAATTTTGGATGAATAAATCAAAATTAGATACACTTAAAGGAAAACTTGATATAGTGTCATGATTAAACTATGACAGAAATATATTACATAATGTAATGATAAAACTAATTACTAAAAAAATAAAATTACTATTACAATCATTAATACATTATTTTTAAGGAATATTTACCAGAAAAATTATTTACCAGAATTTATTTACCTGAAAATGTAAATACACAACTCAAAAAATTAACAAAATAAACAAAAAATAAAATAATTTTTAAATATAAAATCAACTTTGTAGAGATGCTTTTAATTTTTAAAATGTAATGAAACCATTAAAATGGAATCCAGAAAATGAATGGAAAATGCAGAATTTGGTAAAAATATAACTGAATTTGAGGAAAAAATTAAATTTCATAGGGCCTTAAAAATGACTTTTAATCAGTTGCTGTTAAATTGTGTAATTATCATGATTTTAATTAATTAGACATGCTTTTGTTATTTTTTAATTTAACTATTAAAACAGAGTATAGAAAATTAAAATGGAAAAAACGAAATCCAGATACAATTTTGGAAAAAATGTAATTAATTTAAGTTTGTGAAAAAATAAAACAGATTTCATAGGGCTCTACAGAAAAGCTAATTGTTAACAACAGTTTTTATTATATTCAGCAAGGATGGATTTTTTCTATTAATCCAAAAATTCTGAAAAAAGTGTCATCATTCTACACAAATATTAAACAGCACAACCATTTTCATCACTGACAATATGCATATTAGATTAATTTTTGAAGTATCTGTTTACATTTTTACTTTCCAATCACACAAATAAGAATGTTTCACAATATTACTGATTTAACTGTATTTTTAAACAAATTAAATGCAGCCTTTTGTAAACATTAGATACTTCTTTTAAATCCATTAAAAAAATCTTAACAATATAATAATTTGGTTTTAGTTTCATTTTAGTGTTGGGCTGTGTAACTTAAACTCTTAGTCACATCAAAAGAAATAAATAAATGTTACTAAAAGTTGAATAAGGTGCCTTTGACACCTTATTTGTGTTTTTGCTTTGAAAAATGCAAGATGCAGTGAGTTGAATGGGAAAAAATACAAGGTCTAGATGGTTTTTTTTTTGTAAAAGTTGAAGACTGTTTCATGTGCAAGACGCTGCAAGAGACATCAGACGCGAGTACAATGGTCAAACACGTCTGTCTGGAATGTGTTTACACAGAAAAACAATGGAAAAGTAGGGCAGTGAAATAAAAAGCGCATTCTGTGAACGGACAGTAAGTGATTTATTTGAATGCACTGTGGTGTAATGTTGTTGTAAATGTGCTATTCTTTACCTCAACCAAACTGACTTTGTTCTGCACATCATTTTTTAATTTCTTCAATTTTTATTCAATGTGTGTACAGCATCAGAGAGTGATCTGCAGTGCAGACGATTAAAGCTGGACTATGAAGAGATCACTCCATGCCTGAAAGACGTCACACTGGTCTGGGAGAGAATGCTCACCACCATTGGGAGGTCAAAAGTCAGATTTGACACTGAAGAGATCCACAAAGCTGTGGGGCAAGGTGACTTGAACACACATATACACACAGATACCCACGTAGATGCATAAAAATGTTGAAGCTGATGTAACAGTTGTATAAGGTGTTTATCAGCAACCTATTCAATGAATGTTTTGACACCTGGATTAACTGAACTAGACATGAACGTTGAGTGAGGAGAACGTAATATGTTGTTTTAGACATTTGGTGTATCAGTTTTCAGTGTTTAAGAAAAGTATAAACTGAGTTGAGTATAAACTTGGAGGGTGTGTTATTTTAAAGTCTTTAATTTGCTTATCTTTTATAGTTTTTCATATTAACTGTTTATTTAGAGAATGTGTTTATTTAATATTTATAGATAGAGGAGCTGTCTCTTTGATAGTCAGTTTTTTATAGAGGTAGTTCTGCAGAATAATTGGTGAGATTGCACGCACAAGCGCACACCTGTTCAAGTTCAGTGAAGCTGTGGCATTTATATGAAACGTTCACGTACACATACTTGTACAGATGTTATACAGAGTTCATCACGTTATCGCAACAAATCCTGTGAAATTCTTTGCACTTTAAAAATTCTTGCATCTAAAGTGCAAAAGAGTGTTTGCATTGGTGTTTGGTGCTGCTATTGCCACAGAAATGACACAAAGAATCGTTTTTGCACCTGTAGTTGGTTTTTGGATTTGTCATGTTTGCGTATGTCATTTTTGGATGTGTGTGAATGGGGAGGGGTTTGCAGGGATGCGTGTTACCGTTTTACGTCAGTCGTTGCCGGTGTTGACTTTGTCTTCTTGAAGTGATTTTATGGACATCCATCTACATCAGTGATGAGCGGGTTGATCCAAAATGAGCGGGTGCCCGCGGTCACCCGCGGTTACGAGTCATCCAAAAATATTTTTAATGATTTTCGGGTCGCGGTCGGTTGGGTCGTTTGAAATAAAGACGCCAATTAAAACTTTGTAATTTATATAATACTAGACACAATTTTCTATGAAATACATAGACCTACACTTTATTGGCTAAATAATATTTACCTTTTGAATGTTGAGCGTTATTAACTGTTGAATAAATGCTGACGTGGGACAAAATGCCCGATTTCCCAACACGTTGAACTGAGCAATGCCATTGTACCATTTTAATAGGCTACTTTTAAATGCATATAGCTCAGTAATGTCCGTTTTATATATTTTCTGAGAGGGGGTGGGATTTTTGTTGGGAAAGTCGGGGGAGAGACGCACACTTCGATTAGACTGGATAAACACATGCAGCATCTTAATTGTTAAGAAAATGGTATTCCTAATAAATGTCTCGAATATTTTATGTCCAATGCTTCTCTTTCTTTTTGTCTTTATTAGACACATTTCACTATGTCTTTTCAAATGCCTAGGTCTGTTTAATTTCCTTAATTATAAAATTTCTAGCACTATTTTTAAATGTTTATTCAAGCAATATAAATTATCTCATGTATATGCTTGTTTAAAACCAGGGATTAAAAACAAATTCCAAGTAAAAACTATTTTTTCTTTACATTTCCAGAGCGCGAAAGGAACGAAATTAAACATTACTTACAATTATTATAGCTATACAAATATAAAATAATATTATTTTGTCATATTCGTGATTTCTGAATTTATTTATGAAAACTTCGTTTTGAAGTGCATTCGTTATGTTTGGATAAGAAAATTCGTTAACCTAGCCTATTAAGTAGATTTAATATTCTTGATAATTTTTAGAAGAAGTTAAAAGTTAAGAAAAAAGGAATTAGCTTGTAGTCTATATATATAGGGCTATAGGCTAATCTTTTTCTTTTATTTCTTTTATTCTTTTAATCTTTTTTACTTTTATTACACTGTAGATCGAAATAAAATAATTCTTGATCATATAACATCGGAGAATCACTGACATAATTTAGAGTACTTCGAAAACGAAACTATTTAAATCTGTATAAAGGAAAGACAAAATAAATCACAACAAGAACAATCTGTATTTTTCTTGTAATCAAGAACATTTCTTTTGACAAAATTACACAATTAATGCCGAATGATGTTTGACAATGAACGCATCTCCACCGCATATAGCCACATATAATCGCTGGTGTCAGTCGCAAATATTAAACATGCGGGTCAGGAAGCGGGTCGGGTACAATATTTCCTTTTTTTTTTTGTGGTCCGAGTTGCGGGCGGGTTAGTTGAAAACGTCGGTCGGGTTCGGGTTTATACATTGACCCGCGCATCACTGATCTACATGTCAGATGAGATCACACACTATTGAAAAAGCACTTCAAAACTGAGTTGTTCTGCTTAAGGCTTGTAAACATTCAAAAGATCCATCAATGAAGCATTCTCTTTCTGCTCTTCTTTCTGTTTTTCTCTCTCTCTTTCAGGCGTCCCTCGTCAGCATCGAGGAGAGATTTGGAAGTGTCTTTCAGAGCAGTATTTGCTGAGGCAGCAGGTGCCCAGCACCAAACCTCCTAACAATGACACTCCTTACAAAGAGCTTCTGAAGCAGCTCACATCCCAACAGCATGCCATCCTCATAGATTTGGGTTAGTATTACAAACACAATGGTCTGTGCTAAAAACCTAGTGAGCTACAGCTAACGTAGTATTTACTCACCCCCATGTTCTCCAAGATGAATGTCTTTCTTTCTTCAGTTGCAAAGAAATTAAATTTTTTTTTTAATATTCCAGGATTTTTCGCCATATAGTGGACTTCAATGGTTCCTAATGGATTGAACTTCCAAATTGCAGTTTCAATGCAACTTCAAATGGCTCTACACAATTTCAGCCGAGAAATATGGGTATTACCCTAAAAAAATGAAAATTGATATACTTTTTAACCACAAATGCTTGTCTTGCACCAGCCCAACCTCACGTATTACGTAGTCATGTTGGAAAGGTCACACGTGACGCAGATGGAAGTACCGACCCACTGTTTACTTTACTGCAAACATGCAAAGAAATTCAAATGCTCATTATAAAGGAAAGGTAAAACAATCTTGGATGATTTTGAAGTTGGAGGAGAAGATAAGATGGAGTTTTTCGCCCTACCCTACATTTTTGGACCAGAGTACACAGACAAAGAACTAACCGTGTGTGACTTTTCCAACATGATTATGTAATACATCTAGTCATGCATCACAGAGCTTGTGCAGTTTTTTAAAGAGAATTATGGATTGTTTCACTAGAAGACTCTTATTCCTTGGCTGGGATTGTGTAGAGCCCTTTGAAGTTGCATTGAAACTGCAATTTGGACCTTCAACTCGTTGATCCATCTTGACGTCCATTGTATGGAGAAAAATTCTGGAATGTTTTCCTCAAAAAAAGACTAAAGAAAGAAAGACATGAACATCTTGGATGACACAGGGGTGAGTAAATTATCAGGATTTTTTTTTATTCTGGGAGTGAACTAATCCTTTAAATGGAACCTCATAAGTCATCGATATGGAACACTCTTCATAGACAACAATTGTGCTTCATGCATTAATATCGCTTCTCACATGAAGTGCACAGGAGAATCGGACCATAGCTGATTTCCAAATAAGACTAAGAATGATAAAATTATTTCAATGTATTTCTATTAACATATATTCTATTCAGAATGCTAAAAATAAACTGTAATGTTAAAAACTTTAGAAGAAGCAACTGTCCTCAACTGTTGGGTTCAGTCATATTTATTTATACATTTATAAATTTAATGTAGCAGTATTTAAATTATTTTTTGGCGCTGAGTAAAACATTCAAATGATATTTATTATATTAATATTAATACTGTTGAAGTTTTTGGGGTAAGTTATATTTATTTATTTGTTTATTTATAAGAAATGATTGCTTTTATTCAGTGTTGGGTAAGTCACTCTAAAAATGTAATTAATTACTAGTTACTAATTACATCTTCAATAGTGTAATTAGATTACTATACAAATTACACTCTCCAAAAAGTACTTAATTACTTATTACTAATTACTTTCTAAATCCTACATCAACCTTGACACGTTAATGATACAAGGATAGACATGGAATGGTTCTTTTAATTCTTTCTATTCTATTCTATTCTGGTTGCACTTTAGATTAGGGTCTAATTCTTACCATTTACTATTAACTGTGAACGTTGCCTCAATATACTCCTAGTTACTGTTTATTAATACTTAGTAAAGTAGTTGTTAAATTTAAGAATTAGGTAGGATTAAGGATTAGACATTAATATGTACTTTTTATAATTGTAATATTCATGCTAATAACCATCTAGTCAATAGTGGGAATTGGACACCAAAGTGTCACCAAAAACCGAACAGTACACAAAAAGCGTGAATTTTAAGGTTAGACTTTAAATTGTGATGTTAAATCTATTGTATTGTATATAAATGTTGTACAGCATATACACAGTATTAAGTTCAATTACATAAGAAGTAACAGTAATTAAATTACAGAAAAAAATTTGAGTAATCCCTTACTTTACTTTTTCAAGGGAAAAGTAATTAAATTACAGTAACTAATTTCTTAGGAACTAGTTACACCCAACACTGCTTTCATTCATCAGGGATGCATTAAATTGATCAAATAATAATTAATATAATATATTAAATATATATTATAATATAATAATTAAAGCAGCTCAACTATTTTTAAAAGTTATAATAACAAATAATATTACTTGAGCACCAAATCAGCATATTAGAATGATTTCTGAAGGGTCATGTGACACTAAAGTTTGGAGTAATAGCTGCTAAATATTAGACTTTGCCATCACAAGAATAAATTACAATTAAAATATATTACAATAGAAAAAAGTTATTTTAAGCCATAACAACATTTCACAATATTACTGTGTTTACTGCAACCTACTATTTTGCAACCTCTGTGAGCACAAGAAACTTCTTTAAAAAAAAAAAAAAAAAAAAATCTTACCCCATACTTTGAACTGTAGTGTGTATGAATATATTATTTTGTAATCGGGACTTCAAACCAAAACAAAACAAAAAAAAAAACAATTAAATCTGTTCACTCCGGACAGAATCAGTATTTTAACTTTTATGTTCCTTCGTTCCTTCTGTATTTATGTTCCAAAGCCACTTTCAGCAGAAAAAATCCATGTTAATAACAATATTTTATAATAATATTAATAATTAGTGCTGTCAAACGATTAATTGCATCTAAAATGAAAGTTTTTGTATACATATGTGTGTATGTGTTTATTTATGTAGATAGAATTACATACATGCAGTATATATTTTGAAAGTATTTGCATGAATTTCCATGCGTATATTTATATACATATAATTGATATTATATTTAAATGTCTGAAATATGTAGATGCATGTGTGTTTTTATATAAACAAAACATACTTAGTACACACATATTATGTAAACAAAAACTATTTTGGATGCGATTAATCGAAATGAATCATTTGACAGCACTAATAGTAATAAAACTACACCGTTTACTCAACAACAAAAAAAAGTCTAGTATCTTGCATCTAATCATGGCCAATCGATACAAGATTTACAAGCCAATCAATACAAGATTTTGGCCAAATGTATTAAATGAAAGGAAAAACTATCAACGCTTTGAAGAAATTAAGTTTTTTTTTTTAAAGATATATTAAAAATGGTTGCTGCATTATTTAAAAATTCTGTCCAGGTAGGCAGCTCACTAGGTTTTGAAAGAGTTACTGCCTTAGTTCTTTGTTGTCTTTGACAGTGATTACTTGATTTAGATCTTTGTTGAATCTCTAGTAGACTTATTGTAGTCTACTGCATGTGTGTCTCACTGTTGCTCAAGATATTTGCCTCTCAGAAATGTCTTGAGCAACAGAAACATGTCCAGTTGATAAACTCAACGCTTAATGCGTTCTAGGACGCTGGAAAACAGCTATTCTCCTCTTCTTCATCTTCAAAATACACACAAACATGTACGTGCTCATGCTTGCCCTGGAATTTTTTTCAAAAATTGTCATCTGAGTATACACAAAAGTCTCGATTCTTTGCAAAATGATCATTACCTCCGTTATTACAGAGAACAAACTTCTGCAGAACCTCAGGCTGAATGAATGGTTGAGACACTAGCGGAGATGGACAGATGTGAAGATGGAGAGATTAATGGGAAGGCTCAGACAAAGAAAGGGAGGTGTTGTTGGCTCTCAGCACTGTGACAGCAGGGAGAAAGAGAGATAGATGGCTTTACAACACAGGAAGAAACCTAATCTTATAGGAATGTATATCGTTTCTAGGAAGACACCCTCACAGGCAGGAACATAAAAGCTCTTTTTCTTATGCAATACTTCAAATTCCTATATCGCGAGATGCTTGCATGCTTCACGTATATATTCGTGTTCTATATATTTGCAACCAAATAATATTCAGTCAGGGATATTAATAAGAATGTAACTGATCTCAGAACTAACTTCATATTAAAGGGATAGTTCACCCAAAAATTGAAATTCTGATATCATGTTCAAGGCTCATAAAAAGTACTAAGGACAATGATATAATAGTCCAATAGTCCATCAGCGGTTCAACCTTGATTTTATGAAGCTACAGAAATACTTTTTGTGTGCAAAGAAAGCAAAATAATGATGTCCTTACTACATTTATTTGCCTTGAATGTGTCCATTGGAAGGTCAGAAAGTTCTTGGTTTTCATCTAAAATATCTTAATTTGTGTTTCGAAGATAAACAAAGTTTTATTTAAAGCAAACTTCAAAAACTTTATATGGGCCATTCTACAGAATTAATCCAAAGGAGTTGGATTAATTTTTTCCAAAAAAAAAAAAAATGTATTTATGCAAATATTATAATACCCAAGGTACACATTTCTAGTAATTGTGCAGTTAATTCTCATATTGTATTTTCAGAAGGTTTTGGAATATTTGTCGTCTCTCTCCATATTTGTCACTACACAGTTATATAATATAATAATTTTTTAAAAATCTAGATTTTTTGCTATATATATATATATATATATATATATATATATATATTTTTTTTTTTTTTTTTTTTTTTAGTGGTAAATCAATAACAATTACAATTTTAACAATATTTCAAGTGTGATTTATGAGATTTGTTTTATTTTGAATCCAATTTTTCTTTGTAAAAGGCAAAAAGTGAATCATACCAATTTCAAAGATTTATTACTTTAAATATACATTGAACCAAAAACTATAATAACATTTTAGTTGATAATTCAGTATACTTTATTTTTGACAAAACATCCCATGTTTCGGTTGTGACTGCACATTTTCGGTAGTGACAGTAATGCTTTGGTAGCGATCACATTACATAATTTTACCTCACATACTAAAACACTACTAAAACTAAAAAGAAATTGCATAACTGTACTGTACTAAAATTTTGTTTATTCCCTCGAATAATGAGGATTATGTGTTCCCTTTTGTCACTTCCGAAACAATGATGACATGTTTTGGTCATGACTGTTTCGGTACTGACAGTTCTATGGGAAGAACAACCAAAAAACAATGATGTCACTACCGAAATTCCACCAAATGTGACAATTTAAGATACTTTTGAACCCAGCTCAAAGATGCTTATCAGCACATGGTTAGCTAGCACAGTTCTGAACAGTGATACACATAAAAACTAAATGTTTTTGTTTTAATTCCCCAAAAAAGTGTGTTTAATAGACTAAAACATACAATGTTTCGGTAGTGACATGAAAAATATGGGACACTTTTTTACATAAACTTCTTTAATTTACAAAGAAGATATAAAATGAGCATTTGAGCTTCACTTTTTAAAAAAATCAAAAAGATACTTAAATAAAACAATGAAAAAAATACAAAAATTATTTCAATATCATTTTCACGAGTTGAAATGTAGGGGTTAGAGTTCGAGACAGCTACCTCCCCTTTATGTATATTAAGCTTGCTAATATTTTAAATATTATTGTGGGTTTCAAAAGATAATAGAAGGATCTTAATAAACACATAGGATTTGAATTCTTAAATGCTTTGTAAATGTGTTATTTGGATGTGGGACAGCAGTTTGCACCACTTCTGTAGAATGGCCTGTATAGGTTTTAAACTGCTCTTTTATACTATTTCAACTTAAAATTTGCCATGAAAATAACAAAGAAAGCTGGCAAAGCATTAAAACAGCCAACCAACTCTTTAAAAATAATTACACTTTGAAAAAAAGTAAAAAAGTGAAGCTCTGAGATCAGTTTAGTAGTAAAGTCTAGTATTATTCGTTTGCAGATTCCACAGTTTGATATTTATGTATCTAATGCAATGACACTCAAACACTGAAGTGTGACTTAAGTGTCCAAATACTTGGCCTCTGTATGAACCTACATGAGAGAAGCGTTATGGGAATATAAGCATATACTGTATGATGAGATACTGAAGATACTGAAAGATGATTGTTGATGATACAGTGTCAAATATTTGAGCCCTAGTCTCAAATCCTTCTGTCATTTCTTTTTTTTCACTGCTAACCCATGAGAGTAGCCCTCTGAATGAGACTGAACACAAGAGGAGGAGAATGAGCTGAAAGAAGGGGAGGGGGGTCATATGCCTCTGCCAACATCAACAACAACAGCAGCATTGTTTTACTCAAACTGCACTGGAAAAAAAAGAATACTTGAATGATTATTATTCTTCCTCTCCCAGGACGTACATTTCCCACTCATCCGTATTTCAGCGCTCAGCTGGGTGCTGGCCAGCTGTCTCTCTATAATCTACTGAAGGCATATTCTCTGTTGGACCCAGAGGTGGGTTACTGCCAGGGCTTGAGTTTTGTGGCCGGCGTGTTGCTGCTCCATATGAGTGAGGAGGATGCATTCCACATGCTCAAATTCCTTATGTACGACATGGGGCTGCGGAAACAGTACAGGCCTGATATGATCATACTGCAGGTACAGTATCATTCACATTGTCACGTACATTATATGACATTTCCCACTTAATGTTTTTGAAACATTTACACACATGAATTGACGTTTGAGTGGTGGATTAGTGGTTTTCCTTCATGGTGGCTGCTATGTTTAGATCACATGACCACACAAATACTACTCACTTTATTGCAGTAAGCAGTACATTATTTAACATAATCTGCTTTGTTTTATATTGAATGGTTCGGAACAACATGTTAAATTAGTGATGATAGAATAAAAAATAAAAAAAGACAATAATAATAAAACCCTTCAAAATATACATTGTTTGTAGACATTTTGGTCACAAATAAGCAACTAGTT
Source organism: Garra rufa (assembly GCF_049309525.1). Lineage (NCBI taxonomy): Eukaryota > Metazoa > Chordata > Actinopteri > Cypriniformes > Cyprinidae > Garra > Garra rufa. The sequence goes on along the minus strand of NC_133366.1, from coordinate 37,918,642 downwards.
AATAGTGAAAATTGGTCATGTAATAAAGTGTTACCAATGTTTTAAATAATGACATGCAAATTCGTAAAGCGCTCCATTTCTTGGCTGTCACAAGAATAACAAAAACAAATAATGTTTTTTTTATTTTAATATACTATAAAGTATAATTTACAAAATATTGGAGACATTTAGGAATACCATTTTCTTAACAATTAAGATGCTGCATGTGTTTATCCAGTCTAATCGAAGTGTGCGTCCCTCTCCCGACTTTCCCAACAAAAATCCCACCCCCTCTCAGAAAATACATAAAATGGACATTACTGAGCTATACATATAATTTGCGTTCAAAAGTAGCCTATTAAAATGGTACAATGGCATTGCTCAGTTCAACGTGTTGGGAAATCGGGCGTTTTGTCCCACGTCAGCATTTATTCAACAGTTCATAACGCTCAACATTCAAAAGGTAAATATTATTGAGCCAATAAAGTGTAGGTCTATGTATTTCATAGAAAATTAAAATTGTGTCTAGTACTATATAAATTATAAAGGTTTAACTGGCATCTTTATTTCAAACGACCCGACCGACCGCGACCCGAATATCATTAAAAATATTTTTGGATGACTCGTAACCGCAGGCACCCGCTCATTTTGGATCAACCCGCGCATCACTGATATCTATGGATAGTTCTACAAGACGGGCTTTGGTTCTACTAGCGATTTGATTGGAGACCAACAGCCAATCACAATTGACCTTTAATTTTCCGATTGGTTGATTTTGTGGCACACTTGTAACGCTGTTGCAAGTTGAGCGAGCATGTGTGTCAAGAGTTGAGCGCGCACGGTTGAGAGAGAGAGAGGGGGACTTGACAGGAGCGCAGAGAATACGTTTGTGAGAGAGCACCTGAGTAAACTGCGTGAGAGGGGTTATTATTGCACGTTAATATGGATAATAGCAAATACATTTATTGAGCACGGAATCGTTTTTTCTTTGCTCAAACAAATTTTTTATCCGATTGTTAATATCTGTTCAAAATATAATGCAATATGCTTGCAAAATATAGTTCTCTGAGCTCAAAATTTACAATTACTCGCTCAGGATTGAGGCACACATATAACGCGATAGTTATACACTGAGGCAAACACCACGCCTCAAACGCATTAAAGAGCGCAAGTATCCTATCTGTAAGCAGAATATATATCTGTCAGAGCGTCTGACGGGGCAAGCCATTTAAACCATGTTAATTGTATCTCATGAGTTATTTAAAAGCCCTTAATATAAAGCATGTGTCATGTTTAGGACTAATTGGATTGTACGCTTTCCCTGCAACAGTTCTCTTAGTATCCTCTGCTATTTCTTTGTCAAATGTTTAAGCATAGATCATAGTTCTATAAACCCAATACGTAAATACGTAGTTTATGGGATTGATTTCGTATAACATGAAACCTTTTGTTTAATTTTTTAAATTGTGTTCATTCAGTGATGCATTGCATTCTATTATACTGCATTTGAAAGTCATAAATCATTTAAACACTATAAATCACTTAATATGTAAGCTTTGACAGCTCTGATTCAAATCAAGCAAAAAAAAAAAAAAAACAAGCATGCAATAGGAATTTTTTCCGGTAAGTGTAGGCAGTGCTCAGCAATGACATCATCTCAACTAACCAACAGTTAGCGTTCATAAGATGAAAGAGATTGTTTCCTTTGTGTATTAGCAATGTTTTTGTCAGGCATTTTTTGTATTCTGCTTACTTGTTGGGAACTGCTTTTCTCTTCTTTCTTAGATTCAGATGTATCAGCTGTCTCGCCTGCTGCATGACTATCACAGAGAGCTGTACACTCATCTGGAGCAGTACGAGATCGGCCCAAGTCTCTACGCCGCTCCCTGGTTCCTCACCGCCTTTGCCTCACACTTCCCGCTTGGATTTGTGGCTCGAGTATTCGGTGAATGCACACACCCTCAGACACACTTCAAAACACAAACACACTCTCAATACACTTCCAATAAAAATAAATTCCAGAGCTTGCCCATTACCACAATGATTTTTATAATTATACATTATACAGACACATTTATTTAAAGCAGGGACAGTCCTTTTGGACAAGCTCTCTGCTTGAGGGCATAGTAGTAGCAGCTCATGAATTGCATACAACCATCAGCCCTTGTGTTTTGTAACCATGTTTAACCACCAAGCCACACCAGCCACAGATTAAACGCTTCTATTGAACTAAAAAGTAAAAACGAAACTGCTTTTTGGAGATATCAGCATGCTGATCAGATGCCAGTGTGGTAGATAGTGATGGATTGCCATTCTCTCAATTTTCTTTAGAAATGTTTATGATGATGGCCTACTTGTTTGACATTCTTTTGTCTGGAAGGGATACTGTAGAACCACGTAACATAACAGCGCATTCTCTCTCTTTTGTCATTACCATATACAGTCTAGGGATGCACCGATCCGACTTTTTCAGTACCGATACCGATGCCTGGGCTTTGTATATCTGTCGATACCCGATACCGATCCGATAGCATTGTTGAATTAATAATAAACTGCATACCTTCCACCTTATGCCTTCCTTATGTAGAAGAAACTAAAGGCACTAAACTTTCCTAACTAAGACAGAACAGATGCAATGAATTGCATACCTATTTATTTGTTATTTAAAGAACAATTCTGCATTCAAATCGAAAATAGAATGTAATCAAACTTCTTAAAATTAGGGCTGGTCCGAATACCATTTTTTGAGCTTCGAACATATTCTTCCCTCTAATAAAGGCAGGAATGTCTTTCTGTTTGCATTTTTATTATGTCGAGAACAGTTCATCCAATCGATTTTTGCTGTGGACCCAAGGGAGTGCAGTGTTGGATTTTGGTGCAATATGGACACATAACATGTTCAGAATTAATAAATTGTAATAGAACATTGCAAGTTGGAAGCGGCGCGCCTCATGCAGGCAGAGCTTATATGCTTCATGAACGGACACCGCGCTAGTGATACAAAACACACAGGTCTGTTAAGAGCAATACTTTTAATAAGATAGCCTAACATTTTTAAACAAACAAATCACTCCCAAATCAGAAATTAACAGCACATTAATTACTGACACCATAAAGGGTAGGCTATTTAAATAAAAGGAGAATGATGGTGCGGTGTTTAGGCTATATATAAATAAATGTATATCTAAATTAGGCCTATTTATAAATATATATATATATATATATATATATATATATATATAATATATATATATATATATATATATATAAATTATATATAACGTTTGTGTATATAAACCTATATATGAAATACATATGTATATTATTTTGAAACCCAAAATAAGTTAGGTTCAAGCATTATTAACAAACGTGCGTGTTTATTTGAGCACTTCCGTCAGTGAACAATCAGCCTACAAAATGCTAAAATAAATCCAAGAAATAATACATTTAAATATGAAACTAGCCTAAATAAGAATGTTAAATAGGCTATTAAACAAACATTCGTTGCAAAAATTCCTAACAACCTCGACAGCTCATCAGAATTACTGGCCCGAGTCCGACTGAAACCGGTCTTGTTTCTCTTTCTCTTCCCCATTAAACAGCTGCTGTTTTTAATAGCAATGTGATTACATTTATTTTCGTTTATTTAGGTTATAAAGTAAATTTAGAAATATATTTGGAACACTTTTTATTTGTTAAATTCAAGTTTTTGTTTTTTAAAGTAACGACTAAGCAGTCAGCGACAAACCAATTTAGGCTTCTCAAGTCATCACGATTTAAATTAAAGTCCATAGATATTAAAAACTTAAAGCATATCACAATATTAGTTTAATCGTTTAACCTAGATAAATGTGTGCTATTAGGCGCATATCCAATCGTTTGTGCAGAGAGTAAAGCTGAAGCACGCTTGGCAGGACATGAAAGCGCTGGTGCGATGTGGAACTTAATTTTTACTCATAAAGGTAAGACTAATAAATCATCCGGAACTGTAAAGAAATAATTTAAATAATTCAAATCGAAAACAAAACTCTTTCATTAGCTATAAACCATAAAGATGCATTTAGGCATTAAAGGCGCGTCCAGTGAGCCGATGGCGTCCTACTATCATGTACCAGCGTCAACTTAATATTTGTGTCAAATACTAGTTTATTAATAAATAATTTGAATATCTCCTTACTTTTTTCCCACGACACATTAATGGTTATTATTTTTGCTGGGGCTTTTGGGTCAGTTTTAGCCTACTGAGTGCATTTGAACTCGGAGGCGCGGTTGTCATTGCGACAACACAGCCCTAGTTTTGCTTCCAACATTCAAGTGAGCCCGACTGTACTTTAGTAATCTCAAAATTTAAAATCGAATGCCAACCCACCGAACGAATATTTGAATAATCTGGTCCAGCCCTACTTAAAATAAATAAAAATAAATAAAATGTAGTAGTAGAAATGGAGGGGAAAAAAAAAAATTGGATCGGCCCGTGGATCGGTTCATTTTTTCCGATCCCCGATCCAGCTATTTTTTCAATATCGGGGTCGATATCCGATCCTAATATCGGATCGGTGCACCCCTAATACAGTCAGGTGCACACATATCTGCACAGACACACCCTGTCTGTAGAGAGATATTAACGAAATGTTGCAAGTTGGCACCAAATTTCATCTTGAGGGGTGGTTTTTCAGGTTCGGGAAGAATTTTTGCAATTTGTTTCTTTTAAGTGTTTCCTGCTATTTCACCTACTTTCTTAAAACCCCTAACCTTACGTATTAAACTTTGAAGCATAGTTCGCTCTGCGCCGTTTATGCTACAGACATGGATGGTCTTAGTAATGAGAAGTCTGTTAGATCTGAATTAGTTTCAATTGACAATCTGTCTTTCATTATTTATCATTTCAGAATGCAGAATTCTCTGTCTCTCTTTATCCTTTGTATCTCACGCTATCTTCTACGGCCACACTAAAGTTAATTATGCATGGTAATCACAATCACTGATGCCTAACGACTGGCGCTAACTGTGTTTTGCTTAATCACAGTTCCGTGACAGTGTGTGTGGTGTGATTATAAGGGTGAATGACATTGACCTTGTGGCACTCAAACTCGTAGGTTTTTCCAAGGATAATCGCTTGAACCATCTTGTACCATCTTGTACCATCTTGAACCATCTCATTTTACACACACTGACTTACACACATACACATTTCTATTGGCAATCTTTATCTTTTCATGCACTTGAACTTACAAATGTGACCCTGGACCACAAAACCGGTCATAAGTGTAAATTTGTCGAAATTGAGATTCTTACGTCATCTGAAAGTTGAGTAAATAAGCTTTCCATTGATATATGGTTTTAAAATAGGACAATGTTTGTCTGAGATACAACTATTTGAAAACCTGAAATCTGAGGGTGCAAAAAAATCTAAATATTGAGAAAATCGCCTTAAAAGTTGTCCAAATTAAGTTCTTAGCAATGCATATTACTAATCAAAAATCAAGTTTTTATATATTTATGGTAGAAAATTGACAAAATATCTTCATGGAACATGATCTTTACCTAATATGCTAATGATTTTTGGCATAAAAGAAAAATCGATAATTTTGACCCATACAATTTTATTTTTGGCTATTGCTACAAATATCCCCGTGCTACTTAAGACTGGTTTTGTGGTCCAGGGTCACAAATAAACACACAACTCTCAACAATTCTATTCATTTTTTATTGTACTTGTCTTATTGTTGAAAATGTAATTTTCTTAGGGAAAATGTGTCCAATTATACATGTGTACATATATTTGAAAAATATACACACACATAAATTTCATGCATGATGTTGAGAAAAATATGACTATTAAATAATATATTATATTTAATATTATTTATTAAACATAATTAGGCATTAGGTGGACAATAAGTGATTTAATGCTTGATTTTGAGGCAAAAAAGCATCTTCTCCATATTAGATATGTAGTATTATTATTACCAAATTTTTTGATTTAGTTAACCTTTGCCCTGTAATGTTCATCTAGTTATTTTATAAAAACAAATAATTTAATAAAATCCAATAATTTAAAATCTTTGAAGCAGTTTAGTAGTTTAGCAGAATAGTTTGAATAACTCATTTTAGTTTTAACTGGATAATTAATAATTGAGTAGTTTAGTTATATTAAGTTATATTTTTTATTTATTTAGACAACATTTCAAACCTAAAACATTTCAAATCTAATAATTTAAAATATTTTAAGCAGTTTAAGTATTTTTAGTTTTTAGAGTAATTTCTTTAGACAACATTTTAAACCTTTTTAATACTGTCAATTTATTGCTTATATGCCATAACGTCAAGTAGCTATTATTATATATTTAAATAAATCAAATAATTCAAAATCTTTGAGACGGTTTAATTAATACAGTAATTGATTTTAGTTTTTAGAGTTATACTTTTATTTATTTATACATTTTAAACCTTTATAATATTGACAGTTCTTATATGCCATAACATCATCTAACTATTATATATATTTAATAAAATCAAATCATTTCAAATCTTTGAAGCAATGATTTTAAATGATTTTAGTTTTTAGAGTTTTTGTAGACAACATTTTAAACTTTTTTAATATTGACAATGTATTGCTTGTATGCCATAACATTAAGTAACTATTATTATGTACATTTAATAAAATCAAATAATTTAAAATCTTGGAAGCAATGATTTTAAATGATTTTAGTTTTTAGAGTTACATTTTTTAATTATTTAGACAACATTTTAAACCTTTTTAATATTGCCAATTTATTGCTTATATGCCATAACATCAAGTAGCTATTGTTAGGGAGGCAGCCGTGGCCTAATGGTGAGGGAGTTGGGCTTGTAACCCAAAGGCAGGAATTGAAGGTGGGGATTGTGAATGAACAGCACTCTTTCCACCTATTTCAATACCATGACTGAAGTGCCCTTGAGCAAGGCACTGAACCCCTCAGTTGCTGCCCACTGCTCCGGTGTGTGTTCACAGTGTGTGTGCGTGTGTTTGTTCACTTCTCACCACTCTGTGTGTGTGCACTTGGATGGGTTAAATGCAGAGGACCAATTTCGAGTATGGGTGACCATACTTGACAATATGTCACGACTTTTTTTAATTTAAATAAGTCAAATAATTTAAAATCTTAAAAATTAAATATTTTTGTTTTTTAGAGTTTTTTTTAATTTAGACAACATTTTAAATCTTTTTAATATTGACAGTGTATTGCTTAAATGCCATAACATCAAGTAACTATTATTTTATATATTTAATAAAATCAAATAATTTAAAATCTTTATAGCTATTTAAATAATTGTGTTTTTTTAGTAAATCTTTTTATTTAGACAACATTTTAAACCTTTTTAATTTTGACAATGTATTGCTTATATGCCATAAATTCAATTAACTGTTATTATATTTGTTTAACAAAATCAAATAATTTAAAATCTTTATAGCAATTTAAATAATTGTGGATTTTAGAGTAAATCTTTTTATTTAGACATTTTAAACCATTTTAATATTGACAGTTTATTGCTTATATGCCATAACATCAATTAACTATTATTATATATATTTCATAAAATGTAATAATTTAAAATCTGTAAAGCAGTTTAAAAAATGGTTTTAAAGTTAATATTTTTATTTAGACAACATTTGAAACCTTTTTAATATTGACAATTTATTGCTTATATGCCATAACGTCAAGTAGCTATTATTATATATTTAAATAAATCAAATAATTCAAAATCTTTGAGACGGTTTAATTAATACAGTAATTGATTTTAGTTTTTAGAGTTATACTTTTATTTATTTATACATTTTAAACCTTTATAATATTGACAGTTCTTATATGCCATAACATCATCTAACTATTATATATATTTAATAAAATCAAATCATTTCAAATCTTTGAAGCAATGATTTTAAATGATTTTAGTTTTTAGAGTTTTTGTAGACAACATTTTAAACTTTTTTAATATTGACAATTTATTGCTTGTATGCCATAACATTAAGTAACTATTATTATGTACATTTAATAAAATCAAATAATTTAAAATCTTGGAAGCAATGATTTTAAATGATTTTAGTTTTTAGAGTTACATTTTTTAATTATTTAGACAACATTTTAAACCTTTTTAATATTGGCAATTTATTGCTTATATGCCATAACATCAAGTAGCTATTGTTAGGGAGGCAGCCGTGGCCTAATGGTGAGGGAGTTGGGCTTGTAACCCAAAGGAAGGAATTGAAGGTGGGGATTGTGAATGAACAGCACTCTTTCCACCTCTTTCAATACCATGACTGAAGTGCCCTTGAGCAAGGCACTGAACCCCCCAGTTGCTGCCCACTGCTCCGGTGTGTGTTCACAGTGTGTGTGCGTGTGTTTGTTCACTTCTCACTGCTCTGTGTGTGTGCACTTGGATGGGTTAAATGCAGAGGACCAATTTCGAGTATGGGTGACCATACTTGACAATATGTCACGACTTTTTTTAATTTAAATAAGTCAAATAATTTAAAATCTTAAAAATTAAATATTTTTGTTTTTTAGAGTTTTTTTTATTTAGACAACATTTTAAATCTTTTTAATATTGACAGTGTATTGCTTATATGCCATAACATCAAGTAACTATTATTTTATATATTTAATAAAATCAAATAATTTAAAATCTTTATAGCTATTTAAATAATTGTGTTTTTTTAGTAAATCTTTTTATTTAGACAACATTTTAAACCTTTTTAATTTTGACAATGTATTGCTTATATGCCATAAATTCAATTAACTGTTATTATATTTGTTTAACAAAATCAAATAATTTAAAGTCTTTATAGCAATTTAAATAATTGTGGATTTTAGAGTAAATCTTTTTATTTAGACATTTTAAACCATTTTAATATTGACAGTTTATCGCTTATATGCCATAACATCAATTAACTATTATTATATATATTTAATAAAATGTAATAATTTAAAATCTGTAAAGCAGTTTAAAAAATGGTTTTAAAGTTAATATTTTTATTTAGACAACATTTGAAACCTTTTTAATATTGACAATTTATTGCTTATATGCCATAACATCATATTATTATATACATTGTTAATAATTACCATTTCGTTGTTCTCTGGCAGAATTTTAATATCGGTTTAACCATAATAAATTTGTTGTTATCAAGTATGCTGTTAATAGACTATTGAACTTCATAAATAATATTTGTGTTATATACAGTCGTGGCCAAAAGTTTTGAGAATTACATAAATATTGCAAATTGGAAATGTTGCTGCTTAAGTTTTATAATAGCAATTTGCATATACTCCAGAATGTTACGAAGAGTGATCAGATGAATTGCATAGTCCTTCTTTGCCATGAAAATTAACTAAATCCCGAAAAAAAACTTTCCACTGCATTTCATTGCTGTATTAAAGGACTTGAGGTGAGATCATTTCAGTAATCGTCTTGTTAACTCAGGTGAGAATGTTGACGAGCACAAGGCTGGAGATCATTATGTCAGGCTGATTGGGTTAGAATGGCAGACTTGACATGTTAAAAGGAGGGTGATGCTTAAAATCATTGTTCTTCCATTGTTAACCATGGTGACCTGCAAAGAAACGCGTGCAGCCATCATTGCGTTGCATAAAAATGGCTTCACAGGCAAGGATATTGTGGCTACTAAGATTGCACCTAAATCAACAATTTATAGGATCATCAAGAACTTCAAGAAATATGGTTCAATTCTTGTTAAGAAGGCTTCAGGGCTCTCCAAGAAAGTCCAGCAAGCGCCAGGATCGTCTCCTAAAGAGGATTCAGCTGCGGGATCGGAGTGCCACCAGTGCAGAGCTTGCTCAGGAATGGCAGCAGGCAGGTGTGAGTGCATCTGCACGCACAGTGAGGCCAAGACTTTTGGAAGATGGCCTGGTGTCAAGAAGGACAGCAAAGAAGCCACTTCTCTCCAAAAAAAAAACATCAGGGACAGATTGATCTTCTGCAAAAAGTATGGCGAATGGACTGCTGAGGACTGGGGCAAAGTCATATTCTCCGATGAAGCCGATATTCTCCGATATTCTCTTTCTGATTGTTTGGGGCATCTGGAAAAAGGCTTGTCCGGAGAAGAAAAGGTGAGCGCTACCATCAGTCCTGTGTCATGCCAACAGTAAAGCATCTTTAGACCATTCATGTTTGGGGTTGCTTCTCATCCAAGGGAGTGGGCTCACTCACAATTTTGCCCAAAAACACAGCCATGAATAAAGAATGGTACCAAAACACCCTCCAACAGCAACTTCTTCCAACAATCCAACAACAGTTTGGTGAAGAACAATGCATTTTCCAGCATGATGGAGCACCGTGCCATAAGGCAAAAGTGATAACTAAGTGGCTCGGGGACCAAAACGTTGAAATTTTGGGTCCATGGCCTGGAAACTCCCTAGATCTTAATCCCATTGAGAACTTGTGGTCAATCCTCTAGAGGCGGGTGGACAAACAAAAACCCACTAATTCTGACAAACTCCAAGAAGTGATTATGAAAGAATGGGTTGCTATCAGTCAGGATTTGGCCCAGAAGTTGATTGAGAGCATGCCCAGTCGAATTGCAGAGGTCCTGAAAAAGAAGGGCCAACACTGCAAATACTGACTCTTTGCATAAATGTCATGTAATTGTCGATAAAAGCCTTTGAAACGTATGAAGTGCTTGTAATTATCTTTCAGTACATCACAGAAACCACTGAAACAAAGATCTAAAAGCAGTTTAGCAGCAAACTTTGTGAAAACTAATATTTGTGTCATTCTCAAAACTTTTAGCCACGACTGTACAGTAACTGTCCAGTATTGAAGTCAAATGTTCTTAAAATGTATTCCTTGAAGTAAACTGAAAAGTATTTATTGATTTTCTATCTTCCAGACATGCTGTTTCTTCAGGGTTCAGAGGTCATCTTCAAGGTGGCTTTAAGTCTTCTTGGTAGCCACAAGCCTCTGATTCTCCAGCACGACAATCTTGAATCAATTGTCGAGTTCATCAAAACAACTTTACCCAATCTCGGCCTTGTGCAAATGGAAAAGACAATCAATCAGGTAATATCTGTTTCAGTGTTAGTGTGCATATCTGCACCATACCTGCATTCCAAAAAGACATCTGATTTTCATATACACATAGGCACTTTCACTTGTGCTAAGTGTCAAGGCAGTGGCACATTTGGGTGTGGATACTATTTGTGCTTTTGTGGTGACAGCAATATACGTGTGTCTATCCCTACACAATCAACGCATACCCGTGCTCGGGTGTGTCCTGTGTTCATCTTCATATGTGGTTTTGCATAAGTACTAGTTTCATCATGAGCTCGGCACAAATAATAGATGGAGTTAGTAAAGTATGGGTGTTGCTCAGTGTGTGTCTGTGCATGTATGTGTGTTTTATGTTTGAGACGTTGAAAAGTGTTTCATGAAAGAAACACAAGTTCTCTCCCATCTTTTGAAGATTTTAAATGATGCCCAACTATGTACAATTAAGAAATTTAGCAGAAAGAAAATAATTTGCATACAGCAAGAGTAATGACATGAACAAGTGCGATAAGCATAAGCAAGTATCACTTTAGTGACTCTTCTTTGCTCTTATCTCAGCAAAATACTTATGGGAGTACACCTTCAAAGTAGTGCTGTCAAATCAATTTAATCGCAATTAATCACATTCAGAATAAAAGTTTGTTTACATACTACAGTTGAGGTCAAAAGTTTACATACACCTTGCAGAGTCTGCAAAATTGTAATTATTTTACCAAAATAGGAAGGATAATACAAAATGCATGTTATGTTTTATTTATTACTGACCTGAATAAGATATTTCACATAAATAAACATAGTCCACAGAAGGAAATAATAATTTATCAAAAAAAAAGAAAAAAAAGAATTTATCAAAATGACCCTGTTCAAAAGTTTACATACACTTGATTCTTAATACTGTGTTTGTTTTTAATGATCATGAGTCCTTTGTTTGTCCTGAACAGTTAAACTGCCTGCTGTTGTTCAGAAAAACCCTTTAGGTCCCACAAATTCTGTGGTTTTTCAGCATTTTTGTGTATTTGAACCCCTACCAAAAATGACTATATGATTTTGAGATCTGTCTTTTCACACTGAGGACAACTGAGGGACTCATGCAACTATTACAGAAGGTTTAAATACTCACTAATGCTTTAGAAGGAAACACAATGCATTAACTTCTGGCAAACATGTAAATATCTTCTGTAGCTTATAAAGGCCAATATTAAATGAAAAAAAAAAAAAGATTTTTAGGCAAAATAAGAAAAATATACACATCCTCATTGTTCACATGTTTACACAAAAAGCTCTTAAACAGATTTTTATTTTGGATGTGAGCCTTATTCGTTGAATATCTTGCCGTCAAGTAGATATGACAATTTTTGAATTGTTTAAAAATCAGGCCAGAGAGAAGTGTGTGCGCTAGTAGTTTGTCATGAGTGACTCCTTTATAGGATCACTAAGATAGCAGTTTCATTGAAGATGTTTCTATTTTGATGTCAAGGAAGTATGTGTGAGCACCTTCTACTTTTTATGAAACTCTATAAATCAAGACACAAGTTATGAGGAGCTCCAAGACACAAAGGCATATGTTTTTGTTTTGTTATTTTTGGATGCTGTATGATCATTCATTAGTAAAAAAAAAAATTTAGACCCCCCTCTTCCTCTCATCTTACAAACAAAAGTTTGAATGCACACACACAAAAAGAAACACGCTTTGACTTGCCCAGCTTTGACATTCTCATCTTGTATATTTGTACTTGTCTCTGTGTAGGTGTCTGAGATGGATATCAGTAAGCAGCTGCAAGCCTATGAGGTGGAATATCATGTTCTTCAGGACGAGCTTTTGGATGGTCCCTCCACTCTCAGCCAGTCACAGCGAGTGGCCCAGTTGGAGAAGACCAATGGAAGCCTTCGACAGCAAAACTTAGACCTCCTAGAGGAGCTTCAGGTGGGGTATATTAACACAAGCAGAATCATTTATATATTTGCTAGTGCTGTCAAATGATTAATCGTGATTAATCACATCCAAAATAAAAGTTTTTGTTCAAATAATATATATATATATATATATATATATATATGTGTGTGTGTGTGTGTGTGTGTGTACTGTGTATATTTATTGTGTATATATAAATACACACACACATGGATATATTTAAGAAAAATATGTTGTTTATATATTAAATATATGTATACATAATATTAATTATATAAATAAAAATATATACATGTAAATACATGTAAATATTTTCTAAATATAAACTGTGAAATTATGTGTATGTGTGTGTATTTATATATACATAAGAAATATACACAGTACATATATATATATATATATATATATATATATATATAGGGGTTGGACAATGAAACTGAAACACCTGGTTTTAGACCACAGTTAGTATGGTGTTGGGCCTCCTTTTGTGGCCAATAGAGCATTTCGTCTTTGGAATGACAAAAACAAGTCCTGCACAGTAGCCAAAGGCATTTTGAGCCATTCTCCTCTTGCAGATCAGGGGTCAGGTCACTACATGATACTGGTGTAGGAAAATGTTATCTGACTCGCTCCTCCAAAACACCCCAAAGTGGCACAATAATATTCAGATCTGGTGACTATGCAGGCCATGGGAGATGTCCAACTTCACTTTCATGTTCATCAAACCACTCTGTCACCTGTCTTGCTGTGTGTACTGGTGCATTATCATCCTGATACATGGCACCACCTTCAGAGTACAATGTCTGAACCATTGGGTGCACATAGTCAACCTTCACACCTGTTCTTACTGGTGGAATGTGCAATCAGTGAAGATTAGCCACCAGGCTGCAAAAATATAGCCATGAAACCTCCAACATTATATTGGTCAGTGTTTCAGTTTCATTGTCCAACCCCCGTATATATATATATATATATATTATTTGAACAATAACTTTTATTTTTGAGTAATCACGATTAATCATTTGACAGCAAAGGGTTAGTTCACCCCAAAAATGAAAATTCTCTCATTAATTACCCTTGTGTCATTCCACACCTGTAAGACCTTCATCATCTTCGGTACACAAATTAAGATATTTTTAATGAAATCCGAGAGCTTTCTGACCCTGCATAGACAGTAGGGCTGCAACTAACGATTATTTTAATAATCGATTAATCTGTCGATTATTTTTTCGATTAATCGATGAATCGGATAAAAAAAAAAAAAGGGATTTACAACCCTTTATTCAAAAACAGAACTAAAATCTTTAGAAAGTGCACGAACATGTTGCTCCTTGAACTGTTATAATAATAATAATAATAATAATAATAAAATAAAAATGGACTAACACAAAAAACATACACATGTATGCTTTACATCTGCCAAATATATAGACTAAATAAACTAAAATTACTATCCGTCAAGACAGCGGATTGCTGTGGTGTACATGCTGCATTTCCCATCAAGAAGCCTCTCAAATTAAAATCCTCAGTGCGCATTAAAAAAGTCATGTGACTTTGCAAGCTGGAACGGGATAACTTGACTAACTTTCTGCTACATTCATTCTGCCATGGCGGTGTTTAGTGTCCTGCCATCAGCAGGGACCAGCTGGAAGAGTTCCGCATTCAAATGCATGCAAAACTGGCCTCAAAGCCCCAGCAAAAGTAATTACCATGAATGTGTCAAGGCAAAAATTAAGAAAATATTCGAATTACTTATTAATAAACTAGTATTTTCTGATTCAGTGTTGCAAAGATGAAATTGACGATCCTGCCATCTGCTCATTAATGCCTAATGCATCTTTATGGATTAGCTAATGAAAGAGTTTTGTTTTCGATTTTAATTATTTCGTTTTATAGTAAAATAATAATTTAAAGCTTTCTATAGATATTGTGTTTGTGAGGCAATTACCTGGGTTACGGTTAATTATTGTGAAGCGCTCCTGTTTAAACCAAAGATATCAAGCGTATTCTGTTTGTTTTCTTTAAGAGCACATTTTGTTGATACTGTTAGTACACACAAACTAAGGTAGACCCTTTACAGTTCCGGCCCGGTGGTAAATTACTCTTACCTTTATGAGCAAAAAAGAAATTCCACATTGCACTGGCGTCTCCATGCGCTGCAAAGCGCGCTTCTCTCCGCACAAACTTTGGAATTATATTTTTTGATTAAACTAATATTGATTGAATGATTAAACTAATATTGTGATATGTTTTAAGTTTTTTATATCAATGGATTTTAATTTAAATCGCGATGAATTAAGCAGGCTTTTGATCTGTCTGCCGCTGTTTGCTAGGTATAACTTTAAAAAACAAAAACTTGAATTTAACAAACAAAAAGTGTTCCAAATATATCTCTAAATTAACTTTATAAACTAAAGGAACGAAAATAAATGTAATCACTTTGCTATTAAAATCAGCAGCTGTGTAATGAGGAAGAGAAAGAGAAAAAAAGACAGTCGGACTGGAAAGTCAGTCGGCCAAAAATTGATGAGCTGTCGGACATTTTTACAAGGAATGTTTGTTTAATAACCTATATAATATTCTTAGGCTACTTTCTTAATTAAATATATTATTTCTTTGATTTATTTTAGCGTTTTTAGGCTGCTTGTTAGCTGACTGAAGTGTAGGCTATATATAAAAAACGACGTGCCACCGTCACAGCCCTATTCAAAACTGAGACGATTTCACCTCAGCAGAGCTCCTCTTTCTCCTTACGGTTGTGGTATGTTTTCGACACATTATACAGACAGACAGTGTTACAAAAACTATAGAAGTAGTTTTCTCCATCTCCACTATCCAACGACCCGTACAGCAGCTGTTTTGCGATCGAGCATTGGCAGCATTGGCTGCCAAAGTAGGCTTAAATATCAAACATGTTTGATATAAATCGGGGCAGCATATATATATATAATGTAGAAACGGTGCTTTATGCTCAAATGTTCCAGTTTTGCGCATAAGTTAAATTCGCATTTTTGGATGGAAACACAGCTTATGAGGTGCCGAACTCTGCTGGCATCAGTGCGGGAGAGAGACCGAATGTGTCCACTCCGCACTGCGCTCAATTTTTTTTAAATATATATAATAACAACCAAATGTCTCTGCGTCGCGCGACACAACGAATCGATTATGAAATTCGTTGCCAACGCTTTTAGTAATCGATTTTTATCGATTTTATCGATTCGTTGTTGCAGCCCTAATAGACAGCAACACAGTAAGGACAAAGTTAAAATAGTCCATTTGACATTTGTGCTTCAACCCTAAGTTTTTGAAGCTACGAGAATACGTTTTGTGTACAAAGAAAACAAAAATAGTGACTTTATTCAACAATTCCATGTCAGTTTTTGACGTGCCTTCACAAAATTACCACAACGCATGCGTGTGGTGCTTCTGACACAGGACCCGGCTGTCTTTTTTAGTATTTAGGGGTTCAAGCACGTGAAACCCTATTGTAATTGTTAGAATGATCACACCTCAGCAATCTCCACATAAAACTGATCATGCAGACCAAACAGTAAGTTGTAGAGACTTGAAACTTGGTAGTACTCACACCAACGACTACGTCATCAAGGCTTGCCCCAATTGGCCTGAGGGGAGCGCTACAGCCATCAAAGTTCGAAATCACTTATAACTCCTAAACCGTCAGTCACAGGCTCAAATGTCTTATGTTGTTGAAATCTGCTGGACAAAACGCATGCCTCATGATTGGACTGGCAAAATTATCAGGTAGTTTGGATTTTTTGAAAAACAAAATAATCCTATGTTTTTCACCCAATAGGAACCAAACCAGTGCAGAAAGATTCTCTGGGGAGCGAATACCAATAATAATAAAAACAACTGTCGCAAAGGGACGCCAAAACATTTGAAAGGAAGCAGGGCCACTTATAGTAAAATGAGAAAGAGACATCTTTGCCAAACTCAGAACACTTATGTAAGAGCTCAATCTGAGGTCGCAGGACAAAAATTTTGGAACTTGGCCACTCGGTGGCGCTATAAATAGGGAAAACATAAAAACTAATGGCCTACACAACCATTTGCCCTTACAACATGAAAATCGTTGTGCACGTTCTTGGTACATTTGCTTGTCTCATAAAAAACATGGCCGCCATTGGCCTTTGATGTTTGAGCATCAGACATGGTTAACAGAGGGTGAAACTCGGTGGGCCTGTTTGATTAATGGCCCCAAAGGTCATGTGAGAAATTGGCCATTTGGGGGCAATATCACATTTTTCAAAGATGTAAATCATTGTGCATAGGTTTTTTTGTTTTGTTTGTTTGGTTTTTTTTTTGCACATAAACGTGATATTTGTATCATATGAAAGAACTTCTCATTCTGGACAACTTTGCCTCTAGAACCTCAGCTGTCAATCAAATAGTTTGTTAAATGATTGGGAAAATGTAAAAAAAACTACTTTTGCGAACTAGTCCTAGGGTTTTCACTCAGTATGTTAAAACACTGGAGTACAATCAATCTCTGGACTCTCTAGGTCAATAATTATCAAATAAATGTTGGAATTTACCCTTTGGGAAGCTATAACAAGTTTTTTTTTAGAAAAGGGGTTGATCCAAAATATGCCCAAAATCTTATAAAGCCTAAAGGAAAACTTAAAACTTCACGAAGCCTGGTAATGCGACAAGTGATTCTAAACAAGCATTCAAAGTTCTAAGAAGGTCGGACCACAGTTGACGCTATAACAGCCATAAACATTAAAGTCGTAGTATTTTTTTATGGTAAATAACCTACATTTTCTAAAATAGGCTTGCTACATAATGTCTTTTTTCATATGTGCTTAAATGCCTTAAAGCGCTTGAACCCCGGTAATCGCTGCTTGCAGCTATATTGTTATATTTGTTTAGAATTGTTTTTTCGATTATTTAAATTCAGTATCAAATATAGTGTGAATTATTCATTGCAAGAATTTTGGAATATTTTAGGCTTTATTTTTTACATTGCATCTGACTTAGAGAAAACAAGTCATTATCGTCTTCCATCAGGTTGCCCACGCCAAGATCAGATGGCTGGAGAATCGTGTGGACGGCCTGGTCAATCGAGAGGCTGAGCTACAGTCGGAGGTAAAGACTCTCCAGCATGAACGGACAGAGCTACAGCAGACTGTATCCAAACTCCAAGATCTTCACAGCAGTCTGGGCATAAACAGCCCTTGCCCTGACCAGGAAAACCTCACAAGCAACAACCAATAACTGTGTCAGTGAGGATACAGAGCTTAGTCTTTATAAACACTCAACTGTCATCACCAGATCAGCAATCAAGCTCCTCCTGTAAGCATCTACAAGGGCTCTGTCATCCTTTAGACAAGCCAGCTTAGTGGAGGTGGACAGGTAGGTTTTCAGGGCACTGAAGATCCTTCACCTTAGATCTTCTTGAAGAGCTGAAACTAAAAGTGTCTTTGAGAGTATCTCGCCAGAACTGATCAAACAACCTAAAAGATCAAAACATTAAATAGCTCAAAAGAATTGCCTCTCTTTCTGGTTCCTACAGCTTTTGTGGACTGACGTTTACTTTCTGGACTGAGACGTTTTGGATCAACATTTTTATTAGACACTCCTTTTTACACTCCCTGCTGTCGTTCTGGTGTTGTTAACATGGCATTGACCCCAACATGGCCTCTAAGGTAGATTTGATCGGCATTCAGACAACAGATTGACAGTTCCCCGGTAAGCACTGAACAGCCCGCTGAAAGGCTACGGATATATGCACTCTTGCTGTGCAGCGTATTGTTTGCACCCTGTGTGAATGTTTGTGTGTGAGCATGTATGTATGTGAAACTCTACCGTTGTATTCCAGTGCAATATAAACTATAAGAAACAACCCTCCAGTACACTGTATACCTGCACAATCTTCTGTTCTGACAGAAACCAAAGACAAGCTCAAATTTGAGTGTATTTCGATAAACTGAGAAGCATTTTATACTTATTTTTATCTGAGATTCAGACCAAATGCTGCTGATTTCCTCAGATCACCCAGAAAATCCTCGCTCACACTTTCCCGAAATAACATTTAAACATTATTCAGTCCCTTTCATTGTTACACACAAATGCAGAACTTCACACATAAGCACTGTATCCACCAGTTTGTTCATTTGGATTTTGAGATCTTCACTAATGGCATTTTAGCTACTTGGCTGCACTGCTGTTGATATGGTACTCAATGAACCAAAGATCTGATTTTATTTCAGGATTTACTCCGTGACAAACCGCACGTGTTGGGTGCTCAGTTGTGTTTGGATGTGCCTGAACACACTGTATGCGAGTGTCTGTTTTAAACGCACGTTCAGGAGTTGTCACCTTTTTTATTTGTGAAATATTTTGACAGGTGGAAATGCATTAGTAAAGGGTTTCTTGTGTATGAGGAAAGAAACGGATCATCTTGCATCATTTGCGTGACAATGTGTCTTTCCCCTTTGACCTTTTGTGCTTTTCTGGAGAATTCCATTTGTGTTTCTCAGTGTTGGAAAGACAGGGACACCGTTAAAACATCATTCTTGATGAAGTGCTTTATTTTTATCGGTTTTTATTGAGAATATCATTCTTATTGTATGCATTAAAAATATTTTAAATTGATGTGAGTTACGTTGATTTACTTGATATGCAGAGTTAGTTTCACTTCAGGTGTGTGTGGGTGGGTGTGTTTGCGTAATGAAATGCTCTGTTGAATCAGACTTACAGGATAACTATTGCCAAAATGCAACCTGGGCTGTTTTTTTATTGTAAACAAGACAAACATATATCTAAAAGCATAATTACGACAAACGAGCCGTTTTTGAGATTGACCGTGATTTAGTTTTGTGGTCAGTGGCCGGTGAATGGGAGTACTAGGGGCATAAATTTGAGCGCATCAAAATCAATATTTTTACAACACTAAGAAGGCTCGACACACCATGACACTTTGCTCGAAGTATCGCCTGGGTCTCTACACATGAACTCGAGCATTGAGAACATTGTTTGTGTACACACAGTTTACTAAAAAGAAAGGTTTTGAACAACTCTCTTTCACTGTGAGTTTCCGCTCGCGGCCGTCTTGCCAGTCAAGTGTCGAATTTTTATCCATTCTTCCAGTAGAGCACTCCCAAACTCCTTTCCAGTTCATCCCAAAGGTGTTCAATGGGGTTGAGGTCAGGGCTCTGTGAAGGCCAATCAAGTTCTTCCACACCAAGCTCATCCAACTATGTCAGTGATGGGTAACTTCGGTCCTGGAGGGCCACTGTCCTTGAGTTTAGCTTCAACCCTTATCAAACAAACCTGCCTGTATCTTTCTAGTGATCTTGAAGACCTTGATTAGCTTGTTCAAGTGTGTTTGATTGGGTTGGAGCTGAAGTTGGAGGACAGTGGTCCTCCAGGATGGAAGTTGCCCATCCCTGAACTTTGTCTTCATAGACCAAGGTTGTCCAGGCTCAGTCATGGAGGGCCACTGTCCTGCAGAGTTTAGCTCCAAACCCAATTAAACACACCTGAACAAGCTAATCAAGGTCTTCAAGATCACTAGAAAAGATACAGGCAGGTGTGTTGAGGCAAGTTGGAGCTAAACTCTGCAGGACACTGGCCCTCCAGAAACGAGTTTGGATGCCCCTGTCGTAGACCTTATTTAATCATTCTGCAATAAAGAAAGGAAATGTTCCCACAAAGTTTTGCACTGAACTGAATGTTTTGGTATGCTGAAGCATTAAAATTTCCCTTCACTGGAAGTATGGGGCCTTGCCCAACCCTTGAAAAACAGCCCCATGCCATTATTCCTCCTTCACCAAACTTTATAGTTGGTACAGTGCAGTCAAGCAGGTAATGTTCTCCTGGTATCTGCCAAACCCAGACTGCCAAACATAGAAGCGTGCTTGTAACTCCACAGAACATGTTTTCACTGCTCCAGAGTCCAGTGGTGGTCTGCTTATATCACTCCATCTAACGCTTGGCATTGTTATATGAGACCTGTATGCAACTGCTTGGACAAGAAAACCCATTTCATGAAGCTCTCGCCACACAGTTTTTGTGCTGATAATAATGCCAGTAGAAGGACAAAATATCACTCTGCACTTGGAGACTCTGGTCTGTAGGACTGGGTTTTGACAAATTTTACAGTTTAATTCGATTCTGATTCACAAGCTTGCAATTTGAGTCAATAATAATTGTTTTGTATATATTTGAGACCCCTGCTGAAAAAAACAGCTAAAACCAGCCTAGGCTGGTTGGCTGGTTTTAGCTGGTCATAGCTGGGAGGCAGGCTGGTTTTAGAGGGGTTTTGGCCATTTTTCCAGCCTGGTCAGGCTGGGAAACCACCAGCTAAAACCAGCCTGACCAGCCTGGCCAGGCTGGGAGACCAGCTTAAACCAGCTACTTCCAGCTTAAACCAGCTAAGACCAGCCAACCAGCCTAAGCTGGTTTTAGCTGTTTTTTTTTTCAGCAGGGACAGTACATGCCAAATTTTCTCAAGGAAATATTTCTCAACTGAGGCTGTAAATATACAAGAGAGTCAGCTGGTGCTACATTATATAATATTGAGGGTATACAAACACTTAAAGTACACTCAGTGAAATTTTTATAATAGTAAAGTTACAATTACATAATTATATTTCTACTCCAATTCGGTTTTTTTTATATATAACATTTTGGTGGCTAAAAACTTGACGGATTTATTCAAACATACACGTAAACAGGAGAATTTATAATAAATATGTTATATTGTTCATATTTAGCTAAATGCTCCTTTCGAGCTGACTAACCAAAGAGTTTTTCCTGAGGTAAATGTGACGTTACATGACATTGTTTCCAAGCTGTTATACTGACGTCTTTCTGATTGAGCGTTTACATGAGAAAGGATACGGATTTCGGTAGGTTGTACTCTTTATTTTAACATAGCTTCGTGTGTTTATTCATGTTTATTGCGTGCTGAAACTGGTTTTAAAGCAAGGAAATGATCAGTTAACGTGCGCGCTGCGTTGCCACTTCTCTTCAGTTGAACTGAACTGGGGCGCTATAATCTGTCACTCCACATTAAACATCGCCAAAACGGCATATTGTTCGAATGCTATAATAAAATAGACAGAATTTGAAATCTGAGACTTTATTTATTATCAAAACTAACAAAACACAAGCTTATTGCACTTTATTGGATGGAAGGTGTGCATGTGAGGGTCACAACTTGAGGGTAAGTAAATGATGACAGAATTTTCATTTTTGGGTTTTATTTTTACACACAAGTATGGATATTTTTAAAGATACTTGCTGTTTGAAAATAGTTGGGAATTAATACAGTTATAAATAAGGATAAGCAGAAAACAAAGTGATATAATTTAAATTCAACGTTTTAGAGTGTATGTTCAAATCTTTAATTTTAATTTTAAAATGGAAAAACGAATTTTAATGTAGGCTACATAAAGTAAAATCCTTTTAGACATGAGATAAATTGGTAGACTTTAAAAAAATTGCATATTGGCTTTTATTTGGGTCCTGAGCCAAAATAAGCTTTAAAAAATCCTGTTGTAGGCTATTAATAACTTAAACCTATTGAAGAAAGAAATAGATGTTGTTACGCATAGGTCTTATTGATTGCTTAACTGCTACACAACATTCATCAGTCATCAAACATTTCTGAAACCATGTGCAAATACAGTGTGTTTTAATTTAAGCCCTGGAATCAGTGAAATCTGTGTGGTGTGCAATAGCCCACAAGATTTTAATCCACTAACTATGATCAAAGCCAAAAGACAGCAGGCATACACGTTACTTAATAACAGGTGCATGTTTAGATCTTGTTCCAAAAGCATGGAAATCACTTATCTGGACTGTTTTATACGTTGGTTTAAAAACTGCTCTTATGTTAAACATGAGTATAGCAATATAATTGTATTTATTTTTCCCCATTTTTTTATGTTTCACAATCATGTAAACTAAGACTGTCTTTCTCTGGTGAAGTGCTGTAGAGCCTGTTCCTCAGCTGTCATGAACTGTCTGAGTTTGTTGCTAAGTGCCTGAGTTTTCCAGTTAAGCTCAGTTTAAACATCTAAAATTCAGAACAAAGTGCGCTAGTGCACACACGCACACATCCTCCCACTCTCGCTTTCTCACCTGTCTTTAATTTCACTCTAGCTCTGTTGTTTTGTGTAATGCCTCAAATGCTTTTTTTTTTATCTACACATCTTTTCATAAAAGAGGCATCAGACTAGTTGTTGGCAAAGCCATCATTCTGTTGTTCAACTTCCTTTACTTTCTTCTCACACCTACTTTTCCTCTTGGCAATATTAAGAGATTTGTAGTTTTGCCACGCCTGTCTCTGTTTTTTTCTTTTACTGAACAAAATGTGTTTACACTTGTAAAAAGCCATCTTCTCAATATGATGGCAAGTAAACATACATTTGGTTGCCAGTGTTATGCAATGCATTTGAGACAGTGGTCTGATTGGCTGCTAGAGCGCTGCTATGCAGCTGTGAAAATTGTCTGATCTCTCACTACTGTCACCTGAATCACTTTTAAAATTTCAATAAAAGTAAATTAGTAAAAATCTGTAAAATCTCTAGTTTATATCATTCAATTCTGAGAAAAAAGTCAGGGTGCTGCTTTGCAGCTAGGACGATTTGTTATCAAACAAATCTGTATTTAATTTACACAGTGAAGACTCTATGCAGTATTATAAAAAAGTAATTGCAACTTTTTATCACAATTCTGATGTTTTTATGGCAATTGTGAGTTTAAATCTCACAATTCTAACTTTCAAAATTTGTGGGTTACAAATGCAAGATACAAAACTTGCATGTGTGAGTTGCAATTCAGACTTTAATGTTCTTGATTCTGACAATTGCAAGTTTATATCCTGCTATTCTCACTTTATAAATCACAATTATGAGAAAATAAGTCAAAATTTAGAGTTTATATCTCACAATTCTGACGTTTTTTTTTCTTTTTCGGGTAACTGTGAATTTTAATTTCTCAGTTCAGATTTTTTTTTCATAATTGCGAGTTTACATGTCCCAATTCTGACTTTTTTTCTCAGAATTGCGTGATATAAACTAGTAATTCTAAGAACATTTTTCGCAATTGTTACTTTTGTCTCAGAATTACGAGCTTACAGCTCCCAATATTACTTTTTTTAATCGGAATTGCGTGATACGAACTTGCAGTTGCGAGTTACAAATGGGAGATACAAACAGGTTGCAGTTGTGACTTTATTGTTCTTTATTCTGACAACTGCAAGTTTATTTCTGCTATTCTGACTCTATAATTCACAATTCTGAGAAATGAAGTCAATATTGACAGTTTATATCTCACAATTGTGAGTTATAAAGTCAATTATATAAACTCAAAATTCTGCAAAACTTAAAATTCTGACTTTTTTTCAGAATTGTGAGGTTGTCTCAATTGTGACGTTTCTTATTGGAATTGTGTGTTTCAAACTGGCATTTGCAAGTTACAGTTGTGAGACAAATGTGAGATACAAACTTGCATTTGCGAGTTGCAAACCTGACTTCATTGGACTTTATTCTGGCAACTGCAAGTTTATATCCCTCTATTCTGACTTTATAACTCACAATTGTGATGTTTTCTTTCTGGCAATTGTGAGTTTAAATTTCACAGTTCTGACTTTTTTCACAATTGTGAGTTTACATCTCCTAATTCTGACTTTTTTTCAAGTTATAAATTCAGCGATATAAACTCGCAATTCTGAGAAACAATTAAGGGACAAACTCACAATTCTGAGAAAAAAATGGCGTGGTACAAACTCGCATTTGCGAGTCACAATTCTGACTTTATTGATCTTTATTCTGACAATTGTGAGTTTATGTCCCACTTTTCTGACTTTATAACTCAATTCTGAGAAATGAAGTGAGAATTGCACGTTTCATTTCAATTCATTTCTCAGAATTGCAAGATATAAAACTCACAATTCTGACTTCTTTCTCAGAATTGTGAGTTTATATCTCACAATTATGATAAAAAAAGAATTGTGAGATACAAACTTGCATTTGCGAGACGTTCATTGTTTTTTGTTCTTTATTCTGACAATTTCGATTTTATATGCCGCAATTCTGACTTTATAACTCTGAGAAATTAGTGAGTATTGCACATTTATATATCACATTTATGATGTTTTTTTCTGGCAATTGCAAACTTAAATCTCACAATTCAGACTTTTTTCTCAGAATTGTGTGATATAATCTTGTAGTTGCGAGTTATAGAGTCAGTGGTATAACCTTGCAATTCTGTGAAGCTCACAATTCTGAGCCCTAAGGGGGATCAATCACACTTGGGACAAAAATGCTGTATTTTCATGCACCTGTCAAGTTTGAGATTTTCGGCTTTTTGCATTTTCATAAAGTGTTTTTTCAGACTAGTGGAAAGAAAATATCCAAAAGACACTGTTAAGTGTTTCTTTTATAGCACTTTATCTATTTGTGTCAATAGATTTCAATTACAATACATATAAAGGCCATTTTCTCAAAATGAGTTTTTGAGACACTGAGCCATAATTCTCCACTTCAATAGCACTTATACACATCAAACTTTACATTTTTATTCCTGTCTATATCCTGAAGGTTTTTCACAGAGGGATTTGTTCATATATAATTTGCTTGATTTTTTACATTTTATTCCCCCAAAATTGTAAAAAAAAATATAGTGTTTTCTCTGTTTCTCTCGATACCCGAAATTCCCTCTGTAAAAACTTTTGACTCTAATATGACAAAAAACTAAACAAGAATTTTGAAAATGAATTCATCCAGTATTTAGATAATTGTACTAGAAATTTATGTAGCCTAAATGACTTAGCACATATTTCATCAAATAATGCCTCATTTGCATATTTAAACCTAACATTTTAGAAAACTTGTATAATTATCAATGTATTGATTCCTTAAGGCAAGACACTGCAGGTGAATAGGCCAAAAAAATTAACTAATAGTTATGACCTTACTTACCCAGTTGATTGATTGCATTGATAATTGCAAACATTTTTTTGTATTACAAGTTTTCTAAAATGTTAGGTTTAAATATGCAAATGAAGCATTATTTAATGAAATATGCGCTAATTTGCATACATTTCTTGTACAAAAATCTAAACACTGGGTGAAGTCAGTTTCAAACATCTTGTTTGATTTTTTTGACACATTAGAGTCAAATCTTTTTCAGAGGGGATTTTGGATATCTGATTTTGTCACTCCATAATTCAGAAAAAACATAGATCAGACAGAAAACACTATAGTTGTATATTGTATATAACTGTATAAAACATTTAGGATGTAGACAGTAATAAAAATGTAAAGTTTGCTGTGTGTGAAAATGTTACTGAAGTGGAGATTTATGGCTCAGTGTAGGAGAAAAAGTTTAAAAAAATATGTATTGTAATTTGAAATCTATTGACACAAACAGATATAAAAGAAACACTTAACAGTGTATTTTAGATGTTTTCTTTCCACCAGCCTGAAAAAACACTTGATGAAAAACCAAAAAGCCCAAAATTTCAAACTTGACAGGTCCATGAAAAAAACAGCATTTTTGCCTGCAGTGTCTCCCCTTAATAAGAAATGAGCAATAGTAATAGAAAAACACCTCTAACTATTTATCAAAATGAATTCATATTTGTTTCCAGCATAAAAATGTAAAGAGAATTGCACACTCATATGGGATGGTCAGGAAACAATCTGCCCTGCCTAAGCTCCATGTGTTCAGAGGAAATGTATAGCCCAGGACAGCATCTGAACACACACACACACACACACACACACACACACACACACACACACACACACACACACACACACACACACACACACACACACACACACACACACACACACACACACACACCAGCTTTGCTCTTAAACACACCCAAACCTCCCTAGTCTTATTTCAGCCTATCCTGGGAAGACCCTGTAGTCCAAAAAAACACTGCATGGCTGTTCAGGACATTGAGGTCACATCCGAAATGTGGCAAGTGACCCATTGGGTGACCCATCCCTCCCTTTTCTCCTAATTTCCTTCGCTTTGTCTATCATTCTATGTGTTTTTCTATTCTCCTGTGTCTGATGCAATTCAGCGTTCATTGGTTCCAGCCCCAAATGCTCATCTGTTGTTTCTGCAGCAACAATGACACAAAGGGTTCTTGGCAAAAGACAGATGAAAGACCTAATGTTATATCAATGCATATTTTTGACCACTCCACACATATATGTTGTTTGAAACGCCTCATAAATCTTTTTCCTCAGTAAATGGGTTGTTCATTCTCAAAAGCTTCACTAAGTCAGCTTCTTGTGTAGAGCTTATATTGACACAAAAACTGAAAGTGCAAGTAAATGATGCAAAACGAGCACAGGCAAATGTCATTTTTTATTAGGAGGAGTGGTATGGAATGCTTTAAGAACTAGTTTGTGCACATCGCTTTGGGGTTGTTGTCCTAACGAGCTCTATTTCTTGTTATCAGACACCACACCTAGTTTATGCAAAAATCTCAGGGTGTGGTGTCACACTGATTAGTCTAGTTTCATTTGATTCCTTTCTGTTCCGAAGAAATTTGTTTTGCATTTTGGTTTTGATCCAGGCAAAAACATCTAAACCATCTAAACCATGTCTTACAAAAGCAGTTTGAAATGACAGTTGTCAGAAAACTTAAAGTCAAAATTAAAATTTTCTGAATGAAGAATTTATATAAATTAGAACAGATACATTTAAATTACATTTGACTCCTTACTCTGTTTATGTGGTAAGTGAAATTTTATGTACTGCAATGTCATAAGCTAGTGCTAGCAAGAAGCTAACTATGTCCCTTCAGTGGCTCTTGTATTTTATTAAAATGCATTATTTGTTTTCCTTGCCTTTCTGAGTATAAACACCAACCCATCCCTTCACTTAACTTCTCCTGCACAACCAGGAACATAACATTTATTCCTGTGATCTGCCATTTTCGCTACTGTCCTCGCTTTGTTTTTTCACAATAGCCTATCTGGAGATCATCTGATGACTGGGCTATGCAAATGTTAGGGGCGTAGCTGTTACCGATCATGATTATTGCATAATAGTCTGTGTTATGTTAGGATTGACCTATTTTTCAGTGGTCTTTTGCAAACACTATTTATATAAAAAGGAGGAAACAATGGTGTTTAAGACTTGCGGTATGTCATGTCCATGTACTGAACTGTTATTATTCAACTATGCCAAGGTAAATACAGTTTTCCATTCGATGGCACCTTTAAATTGCCAAAAGTTTTCACCCCCTGGCTCTTAATGCATTGTTTCCTTCTGGAGCATCAGTGAGAATTTAAAACTTGTGTAATAGTTGCATGTGAGTCCCTTAGTTGTCCTCATTGTGAAAAGTCAAAATTTTAATTTTCTAAATGCAGAATTTGGATAAATTAGAACAGATACATTTAAATTATGTAAAATAAAAAAAATGAAATATAGGTTTAACTAGGCAAATTAATGTACATAATGTATATAAAACAACTCTCAAAATTGCTTTAATCTGTATTTAGATATAATTTGATAGAACTTATATATACACTACAAATCAAATTTTGGTTGATTTAAGATTGTTTTTAATGCTTGTGAAAGTGGCTAATCAAGCTGAATTTGTTTGATCAAAAGTACAGTAAACCATTAACACTGTGAATTATTTTTTTTCTAACAGTCTTAAATACTTATACTGTTTTCAGCTGTTGTCAAATCTGAATTTTCAGCATCCATTACTCCAGTCTTTAGTGTCACATCCTTCAGGGATCATTTTAATTTGAATTATTGATATTTTATCATGGTTATTGATGTTTTTTTTAATAATGTGTGATTTAAGAACATCACCTTTTTACTAATTACAGATTGACACCTTTAATAATAAAAGCCTTTGTTCAATGCATTCCATTATGTCAGTTTTATGATTGCTTTTGTAATTTATGATTTTCAGAATGATGATTTGGTTAACAGAGAGCTCATAAATCGCTCAATTGAAACTTACACATCTGCAGCCTTGTTGCTCTCTCTCTGTTGGACCGGCTTAAACGTGAGTGACTATGATATGACTCAACAAAATAGAATCTGAAACCATAACTGTCTTTAAGAAAAACTCTATGGAAGTCAAACTGAAAATACGTGTTAAAAAACAAGCTTTTGGAGGAAATGGAAAGCTTTTAGTCTTTGTGTTACCTGGAATGTAGAAATTCTGGTCACTACAATGAAAAGCCTAAAACAAGAACAGGTCATTGTCGTGTTATGTTGTGATTTAGTTTTTTTTTGGGGCTTGGGAATAAATATAAACTATTACATATGTTTATTGATGAGACATCATATTAGTCATATGTAGCACCTCTAGTAGTCACTAACTAAAGAACATGAATTAGGTTTTAAACACATTACACAGATAAGATAAATGAACACAGAAAAAAAATTATCTGTGTCTTGGACAGATACCATCAGTTTATGTAACTGTTACCTTGAATAATGCTATGCGCTTCTTGTAACATGCCAAATAGGCACAAGGGTGGGGCTGCGGCTGGAAATGATGTGATCTGTAAAGACCTGACAGGAATGTTCTTCCTTCAAACACCTAACAACACATAACTATAAAATACATAAACATAAACCATGTATGTATATATATATATATATATATAGTGAGGTCAATAAGTATTTGCAAGTTCTCTTACTTAGAAATCATGGAGGGGTCTACACTTTAGGTGCATTGACACTGTGAGAGACAGAATCTAAAAATATATATCCGGAAATCGCACTGTGTGATTTTTTTAACTATTTATTTGTGAATTACTGTGTCAAATAAGTATTTGATCACTTGCTTATCAGCCAGATTTCTGACCCTCAAAGACCTGTTATTTTGCTTTTAAATAGTCCAGCTACACTCTGCTCATGATTCTAAATTAGTAGCACCTGTTTGAGGTCGTTAGCTGTCATAAAGACACCTGTGCACCCCACAATCAGCCAAAGTCTAAGTAGCAACATACGCAAAACAAAAGACACAAGAGACAAAATTGTAGACCTTCACAAAGCTGGAAAGGGCTACGGGGCAACTGCCAAGCAGCTTGGTGAAAAAAAGAACAACTGTTGGAGCAATTATCAGAAAATGGAAGAGGCTAATGATGACTGTCAATGTCCCTCAGACTGGGGCCCCACGGAAGATCTGTCCTCGTGGGGTATCAATGATGCTGAGAATGGTGAAGAATGAGCCCAGAACTACACAGGAGGAGCTGGTCAATGCCGTGAAGAGAGCTGGGACCATCGTTTCCAAGGCTACTATCGGTAATACACTAAGACGTCATGGTTTAAAATCTTGCATCGCACGGAAGGTTCCCCTGCTTAAGTCAGCCCATGTCCAGGCCCGTCTGAAGTTTGCCAGGGACCATCTGGATGATCCAGAGGAGTCATGGGAGAAAGTCCGGTGGTCAGATGAGACCAAAGTAGAACTTTTTGGTCTTAACTCCGTTCGCTGTGTCTGGAGGAAGAAGAATGATGAGTATCATCCCAATAATACCATACCTACAGTGAAGCATGGGGCTGGAAGCATCATGCTCTGGGGGTGTTTTTCTGCACAGGGGACAGGATGACTGCACTGTATTAAGGAGAGGATGAACGGGGCCATGTATTGTGACATATTAGGCAAAAACCTCCTTCCCTCAGTCACAGCATTAAAGATGGGTCATGGCTGGGTCTTCC